>NC_060209.1:120642500-120887500 GCF_021130785.1 Homalodisca vitripennis
TGAAGATTTAAATCCAATCTACTCAAATCAACACATCTACTCACATCTACTCAAGGGCAAGAATTGGCTGCAAAATAAGAAATTATTATTGAAGTTCAGACAAAAAGCAAAAGGATCTAGACCAAAAATGTAACATTTCCTTAAAAAATGTTATTTATTAAGTTATTGTGCTATTACAATTATTTATGTTTTGGGTCTTAATAAAAATATTAGGATTTTGTAGTTGTTATAAGGATAAACCTACAAAGTTACATCTATAAACTAATTAGTACCATTTAGAAATCCAGCAGTTTTGGCTTGTTTGGAAATTAAACCAATACAATAAATTAACATTTAATTAAAATAAACAAAGTTTGAATAAATTAATGAATCATTTATTGGTATTAAATTAATTTTAAATAATTAATGCTTGACTGCATCAAATCTAGCCGAAGTTGGAAATAAACTTTAAACTTATATTTGAATTAAAGTTGTTTAGTGCTAAATTGGAATGAAATAAAATGGTAAAGGAATTATTTAATACAAAATATCTTTGCTATAATTATGCAATACATGTATAGATCAGAACAATACTGATACAATTCTATAATATAAATAAAATTTAACTTGTATCCAGTGCTCTGTTTGAGGTAGAACTAGAACAGCGTTCCGATACCTTTTTTTGTGCAGAAATCTTCTGCACCTCAGAAATACACAAAATCACTGGTTTGAGACCTTGTATTTGAAAAATTTCCCAAACAGAGGACCTCTGAAAACTCTCTTTCTTCTGTAAGTTATTCCATATCCGACAGACCCTCAGGATGTTCCAGTTGCACTACCTCTAGTTCTAGAAATCGAATACTGCATCTAAATTTAAATTTCGATTTTCTCTATTGATGAGAATTGGGTCCTGTTAATAATTCAAGAAAAAAATCCAAAAAGTTCAAACAGTTACTGTCCATGATGAAAACAAAGGGTACACAGACAGCTCTTGAGACCAAAAAGGTGTATTGGTGTACTGTATGGAGTAAGGAGCGATAACTGTCTCTGCTCAACTGTTGGAGGAGCTCCATCACACAATAGTTTCATAAGCTCTGATACCAGAACTCACTGATTTAATGATATGTCAATGTACTTAGACCTACAGGCATTATTATATAGTAGCATTAATCAGAACCTACAGTCATCGGAACCAGTGCTACACAAAACGGCCTTCAGCTGCAATTAGTTGTTATTTTTAGATTTTCATGTCACAATCTGAAAGTCTGCTGAATAACAATATTCTCAGGGGTAGATCATGCTGGCAGTTGTCAATGAAGTAAGAGCCAGACAATATACAGGGTGGACCAAAAGTCTTGAAATACTGGAAAATGTCCCCAGGAATGAACTATCGAGAAGAAAGTTTAAAATCAAAGTTGTACAGTTTGAAAAACAATCCACTCATGTTATGGGGTCACTTTGGTTTTTTTTTTAAGTAATAACCCAAATTTGTGTCATTTTTAAATGTAATTCACAACCTAAACCTTTGATACTAGCTTGTCAAAAAGTAATAATGTTTTCTTTGTTAATTTTTTATAAACAGTCAGGATTAGGAAAAAATGGTTCACACAAAAGTTTTGTTGTATTTTACATGTAGAAAATGAATCGGTGGTGAAAAATATGGGTTGATAGTAAGGAATTATTTTTATTAAACCATTATTGCATAGAGATGTAATTATAATTTCAGAATATTTGGGGAGGGGATTATAAATCAAACAGGCTGAAATAAATGTATAAAAATACAATAAACCATTGCTGTTCGTTCTTAAATTAAGAAAATGCTAGTAAAATTTACTGCTCACAAATTTAAGTTTTAAAAATTATACATTCTTTGAAGTTAAAAGAATTTTGTTATTAAATGATCAAACAAAAAAAGTGCAGTAGTTTTTTTCAACAAGTTAGTGTTTTTTGTTTAAAGTTTATTATTGATAATGGATGTTTTGAAGGGATAACAAGTTTTCAGACATTTTCCATCATTAATGTTACAAAAATAGATCACTATATTTCAAGGATTAGAATCCATCCACTTCTTCAGATGTAAAAAAACTTGAGGCGTTAGGTAAAGTTTACAGAAGAAATTTAAAATGAATTAGGTTGTGGCGATGGCCTCACCAAATTTAAGGTTAATAATGTAACAGTTTTTATGTCAAGTATTTATGAGGCATTATAAAATCTAAAAAAAGGATAAATCCCAATTCTAAAAATGCAATGATCTACTTTTGTAAATTTAACAATGACATGTCCGAAAACTGTTATCCTTTCAAGTTGGTATTATCTAATAAAAAACTTTCTATGTAATAATTACCTTGTACATGTTACTTCGATTTTATAACAAATAAAGTGATTCAGAAGTGAAATGATGATATATTTTTTTTCAATTCTTGAATATAAAAAGTGAAATGTTTGGCTTTAACAAATGTACCTGGCTCCTTAAATCAGTACATTTCATGATCAATTCCATGTACAGTTTACAACTAGTCACTCTCGGCTACATTTTTGCCCTGAATAAGGAGTGACCCTTGATGTGGTAGTAGATGTTTATGTTTATTCAGGGGATTACTGGCATCTGGCAGTTCCCTCTCTTTGAAACTTCCTTGCCCATAAAGGTCTCAGACAGTGTAACTTGCAGTTGTTGACTGTTTCTGATTTCTGGCATCTCCTGGCCTTTGGTAGCTACATCCTCTGGGAACTCTCGATCTTTGGTAGCTCCTAGCCCCTGATAGCATCCGGCCAATAAAAACTATTTGCACTTAGATTCTAGGAGTTTGTGGCCTCTGGGCGCTCCCGGTCTCCGACAATGACCACCATACAACATCTTATAGCAATTGGCACTCCCGATCCTTGCTTTTGGCAGCTCACAATTTCTTACAGTTTCAGGACTCCGGCAAGTCCAAGTGTCTGACAAATTCCGAATTCTGGTTTATGACGTCTCTGGAAAGTCCAACCTGTTAGTTTATGGCAGCTTTCAACTTTTGGAAGATCCAATTTTTTGATAGTTTTTGAACACAGGCTTTTGAAACTCCCAACCTCTACCAGGATTCGATCTCTGGCAGGTTCCAGGATCTGGCAACTCCTGGTCACTGGATGTCCATCACTCAGCCTCTGGTAACTTCTGACCTGTGGGAGATAAGGGCACCTCTGAACCTGTAGAAGGTTCGAGTCCTGGCATCTAACAACCTTTTGGACCTTCCAGGCTGAAGTATGTACATACAGCCTCTGGGAGCTTCCGATCTCTGGCAAGTCCTGGCCTGTTAAATTTAACAACACTCACAGCTTCTGGGGGCTCCCAGTTCTGGTAACTCCTGGTCTATGGAAGCTTTTCGTTTCTGACAGCTCCCTGCGTTTTGAAACCCGTTTGTGAGAACTTCCAATCTCAAACAGCTCCCGCACTCAGAAGGGCCCCTATAAGGCATTTCCTGCCTAAAGATGGTCGTTAACTCTTCCATCTGCAAGATTCGTACATGATTCCGAATTCTGATAGTCCTGACATAACAGCTTTGTAAGGTGGTAGGTTTTGACCTTAAAATGGGCCAGGTTTTTGCCATTAAAATGACGGCCATGGGATTTGTGTATAAAATCTTTGAATCACTCGATGTATTCATAAGTTATGTAAGTTAGTTGTCCATCACCCATATTTTGAATTCGAGCTTCACTCTTTAGGCTCAAAATTGAACCAAATAATTCTGTTTTAACATTTATTCCATAGATTATTCATACCAATTGTTGTTATAATTTACCCAATCACAAGGTGTATCAGCATTACATAAAACATGGTTTTGACCTTAGACCTCCGGTTCTTTGTCTAAAAGAGTGGCAAAAAACCACCCTGGGTTAATATTTATCCCATAAAACGTAAATTTCAATTAAGTACATTTTATATGCAAAATCAACCTATTGTAAATGTCCTCATGGTAACACTTGCTAAAAATGTCTACATAACTTCACTGGACAAGACCCCTAGAGGCAATAACCACCTTCTGTTCCAAAGTATATATATATATATATATATATATATATATATATATATATATATATTTGTGTACCCACACCAAGCAGTGGCATATGCTAAATGCATTTCAGAGTACCCTTGTTGCTGTACAGCCATCTTATAAATAATTGCTGGAATAAGTATTGGAATAAATAGTGTCAGTGAATACCAATCAAAGCCGAATTCAAAAAGAATAATTACAACACGTCATAGCCTTATTTTGAAAAAATATAATTATATTGTTGCAGAAACAATTAATTGATAATTTTAAGTTATTATATTACATTATTAGAATAGAATTAGATAACAGCTGTTAATTATGCAAAGACAGATATTCAAACAAAAACCAGCACTTGGATCTAAGACTTTTCACATGTAATGAACCAAACTGAAATCGATAACATTATTTTATTTTTTAAATAATTGCAACAAATTTGGTATTGTTATTTTTTTGTAACATTTAACATAAATAATTATTTTTACAATTTTGAAGTAGGATTAACACTCTTTGAAACATTTCATTGTGAAAACAAGTGCTACATTTTTTAAATTGCATTTATTAAAATTTTTGTTCATGTCTCTTTACTTAGATTAACATAAATGCCAAGATTCATGTTATTTGCTCCAATAGGATTTGAGATGTGTGTGGTATTTTTTGTAATAAAACACATATGGACAGACAGACACTAAACAAAGCGACAACTTTCTGACGCACTCAGACTTGACTCCTGGAATCTGGAGTCATGTCCGTCTGAAGAGATCCAAAGAAAGTCTATGACGAATAAGCTTGAAATGAAATATTTTGTAGCCAACAATTGTATACCTGATGAGACAATGTGACCACCACTTCACCTATTAATAGGTGTCTCTGATGTCGAAACGACATAAGCTTCTTCGTCGCCGACTTTCTTTGGATCTCTTCATACCAAAATGGTTCCAGATTCCAGGAGTCAAGTCTGAGACAGCGAGACGCTGTAATAAAAGGAAGGTGAAATGGAGCTAAACTCAAAATTAATTTTTTTGTATCTCGAAGGTTTTGAGATATTGATTAAATATAAATTCCAGAAGATTTGTTCTATCTCCACAAACTGGGGAAATTAATGCTGAAACTAGTCCAACAAAATGTATGCTATCTTGGCTAAGGTTTTGGCCAACAACTTGGGAGACTATTTTGTATCAATATGGCGGCATTTCCAAGCAGGTTTTTATTTACTCATATCTGAGTACATATGTAAAACCCCTGATTAATACATTATTAACATTTCAGGTTCAAAATCTAAGTGATTCTTCCGGCTAAGCCGGAGAGGCACAGTAACTTAGTTGTGTTAAAAACTGATTTGGCCTTCGAGCACCGTCACCTTGGTCCCAGAGCCGCATACAATATATCTTTGGTTATTGTTTGTTCTTCAGAACATCCATGTCAATTTTGGGTGGCTAAAATCCATCCAATTATAAGGCATCTAGCGTATTTGTTCATGAAATGGTTAGCCGTATGCCTCCATCCTCTTGTTACGAAAGTGTGCCAGAAACTTAAACTGGGCCCAAGTTATCTATTATAGTAGTTGTGTGGATAAAGTTGTTTTTATCCTAAAGCTCCGACCCTTTCATTCCGATTGGCCTCCTTATCGAACAGCCACTCACTTGAACATCCATATCAAGTTTTGTGAAGATACGTTAAGAATTGCGACGTAGTTCGTGTTGAGTTTCATAGTGATGTCGAAGTTAGGACCATCATGGTAGTATCTCCCACCACTCAGCCAATTCAATTCAATCACAATCACTTCGAGGTGAAAAGGTTATAAGTCTTTGGAATACTTTGAGGAGCATCCGATGTTAGTATGGAAAATGTGAAAATGTCAACAGATTTATGATCACACAAAACTGTTTTATATTGTTCATAATGCCTACTGAGCAGGGATGTCAGATATAAACACCATTGCTGTAATTGTCTAAGGGAGTCATGGCCTTGCCACTGGCTATCAACCCTGTAAACTACCGATTTGTTTTTAGAATGTGAAAGTGGCTTATTTCTAATGTTTTGTAATTGTTATGAAAATATCACATGTTTCATAAGAGTAACAATAATGGAAGGTAGGTAATTAAGCTGCTACGCAAACAGATATAGCTATTGCTTGAAACATTGCCATTTTGTATTTGATTATAATATAGCAGTTATGGAAACTAATGAAAAATATGTGATGCATAGTAACGAAGTAAAATGGGTGGTCTGTGAATTCTGACTTGTCTAATTGTGATTGTAAGCCATCCTTTGAATGTAGGAGTAATAATGCAGATTATTGATTAAAAGTCATCTCGCCCTGTTAATTTTTTATAAATGGATATAAAACAATGTACTTCTGGGAATATTTAGGCGACCTACCAAGGAGCTTTTGTATGAAAATTTTCAACCCCTCTTCAGAAATGGTGTAGTTTCATATGTAAGTCAAAGTTTTTTTATTATGAATCCCTCCAAGTGGTACCTTGAGGATATAAATAGAAGAATTGCACAAACAAGAGGTAAGAAACCGGTAAATATCTCCAAAATGTGCCAGAATTCTTTGTGTTTCTTGTTTTATTTGGAATAACTTAACTCAAATTGGAGGTGTACTTTAAAAATTTGTATTCGACTATTCTGTGTTATTCGGGGAACATTATCTCAAAAGTTTTTAATACACTTAGAAAGTAGGCCATGATTAAATATAAGTATTCGTTGTTTGCTTTCTTAATGTATAAGAAAAAATCATTGCGTGTTTTTCAATAATAAACGTGGGCATTACTTTTAATTGCCATCTATCTATTTAGGTACAATATTTGTGGAAGAACTATAAGAATTGTAATTTTTAAGTTACTATCAATACACATTTCATTTCTTCTAAGGCGTGGGTGGAACTGTAACAGTGCATTTACTTAAATGCAATTCGCTATAAAAATCAAGTACGTCCATTCAGGGACGACAAAATAAAATTGTCTATTAAACCTCAACTATTAATTGTTTGAATTCGTTCACAAAGTTTACTTGGTTCTCATCAGAAATTGTAAATGATTATGTTTTCATTTTCCTCCCATAAAAGCAAACGGAAAGTCTGAATCATCCATCTAAATGTCTCCTTAAATGGTAAAACATTTTGGTTAAATCTTTTTGTGTCAAGCGGTTTTGTCAGAGTATGAGATTTTAACGTTTGATCCAAACGTTGAAAATGTTTGACGAAAGCTCTTTTGTAAGGGCCACCACTATACGGACAAAAAGATACGCGAACGAAAGTCAACAGCAAAAAAGCTTGGCTACCAGGGCCTACGTTAGCGTAAGGTGCATAATGTACAAACAGAAATTTCCATGCTGACAGATGAGTTAACAAGCGGAGAGGCGGAATATACGCCAAGCGGCGCGTAAATTCGCGAGTTGAAATTCCGTGTATCTGACTGTTAGAGCCGGATTCTAGTAGAGCGGTTTTAGATTGAACCACGAGCCAAACATAACATGACGAAGGTTCTCGTTAATTTTTCCGGTTGTGATTTAGTTTATTCATAACAAATTACGTTCGATACAGACTATTTTATTGTGAAAATAGAGTAACGTCCAGCTCTGTTACAATGTCGAGTGTGAGAAATGAGTTGTGCAGATCAAAACTTCACTACACCGTGCGGACAACTCAGCAAATGCAATGCATCAACACAGCCGATTTCTCCCTCTTCCCTGTAGTCACGTTACATTAGGCCGGGCAGAATCGCGGTTTTCGGTCCATTTAGTATTGCCTTATCAGTACAGTGAGTCCTGTGCTGTGTAATTGTGTAGCGATAGTTGTGCTACGTCGTGTTGGAATGTCTAAACATAGAAAAACAATTTCAATCATTGATTTTAAATTATAAAAATGCACGTCCCAGAAGAAACAGCAAACAACTAAAGCTAGGTTCTACATTTTTGAGAAATGTCTGTTTTATATTAATCAATCACTCTTTCCTATGGAGTTTAAATAATTGTCTTTATTATATTTTAATTTTTAGAATAATATAAATTTGCTGGTGGGTATTAATGGCAGCATTACGTAATTATTGAGGGAGGTTAGTATTATCGATACAAATCCGTAAAAGGGGTGAGAGTGTATGAAAATTTCGTTTTGGCGGTACATAATTAAGGGACGGCTACTTCTATTATCTTACAATAGTAGCCTACTTTTTAAGGGTTTAAAATCCAATTGAATGATCGGTTTTAGCTTATTTCCGTCAAATACACCATAAAAAGCTTGGTTTTTCCTGTATACTCCTTATTTACCAAAAAGACGTTCTTTCTTGTAAAAATGTTCTTATGATTTTAACGTTCACTACTTGAAGCAATATTAGAAAAAAACGATATGGTGAGCCGAGGAAATTGGGAGTGAGTTGGCAGGGCGGCCAGTGCAAGACCCGCGGTGTGCTGTTACTATGGTGATTGATAATAGTAGTCTCTCGACACAATTGTTCCGTGCTTTTCATTTTGTTTTTGTTTGTGTTGGTGGTTTTACATAGAGGTGTGTTTAAGATGGGCAGTATAGTGATAACATTCTCCAGTTAATTCCATTCATTTTGGAGATGTTTTTTTCAGTTATGGTGACACGCACCATACAAATTGTACAAGATCAATAAACTATGTTACATCTGAAAAATTCCGAACTTGATTGTCAGTTTATCGAATTGTTACTATGAGAATATATAGACGTAAGGCTACTATTAATCCTTTACGAAAATATGTGACGAATTATTTTACCTGCAACTCGGCTGTCTGAATAGCATCAACGGTCTTGGGGAAGCGTTGCACTCGATTTGTGCCTTATCAGAACAAACATGTCTTGGCGAATATGCTCCCTTACTGCGAGAGTAGAGGCGAGTCTGCTGCTGCTAGACGGCCTTGGGCCTCATCTACTTGACCCTGGTCTCGTCTGGCCTTAGTGGTGCTGCCATAGCAGCTAGCTGCGGAGCGGCTAGTACACAAGAGTGGGTATGCTGCTACTTGGTGACCTTGAAAACCGCCTACTTGATCCTGGTTCTGGTGCTGCAGCTGACAGTGGTGCCGTTATTATACTCATACCCACGTGAATGGAGGAAGAAGATATGCTGCAGCTAAACGATTTCAGGCCTCGCCCACTTGATTCTGTTCTCGCCTGGTACTACATAGTCTTGCTACTGCAGCTAGCTGTGGTGCCGTTACTGTACTGATAAAGGCATGAGTCCACGAGATTGGAGGCGGGTCTGCTGCTGCTAGACGGCCTTGGGCCTCACCTACTTGACCCTGATCTCGTCTGGTCCTAGAGCTGCTGCTGCAGCTAGCTGCGGTGCGTTGCTGTTCTGATACAGGCGTGAGTCCTCGGTAGGGTAAATGGAAGTTATCGTTCAGTGTAATAATAAGACAGTTAATTATGTTAACTGAAACATATGATACTTTTAAAATTTTATTTATCATTTAAATTGTTATCAGTTAGTAATTAAAGTATAATTCTGGTGATGTAGGCTATATTGATTTGATCTAATATATATACAACCGCATGTGTAACTGACTGACTCACTCACTCACGTATACTAATTCTAACCTACTTCCAGATGAGTTAGAGACTTGAAATTTGGTACACAGATAGCTTTCCACGTGTAACCACCAGGAAAATCCCGAAAAGTGAGAATTTTTCATTTTCAACCCCTCAAAAAAATTCCCAAAAAATCGCGCATTCTTCACCCCTGCAGGCATTTTTTGTAAGCCCGATAGCGGGCGAACCGTTGGAGCTAGCTCGGATCTGACGGAAAATTCATGGTCAGGAATGAAGTGAACTACAAAAAAGGTCTAATGACTTTTTGCTCTATCTTCCATGGTTAAGCGACAAAACGCTCGAACATTTGAAATTCCAGAGATTTTTTCGATAAAAATAATGTTTCAAGCCCGATAGCGGCCGAACCGTTGGTCGTAGCTCAAATCTGATTGACCCATCAAATTAGCAAATTGCGCGATCTACAGAAAAGGTCCAGTAATCTTTTGCCCTATCTCGATTGGTTTGGCCGAAAAAAAACGTGATTATGTACAATTTTGTTGTAACTTTTACGCGAAACTTTTGTTTTTTGGGGTCGATAGCGGCGAAACCATTGGTCGGAGGTCAAAATAAGACTAACGTTTTATTTAGGAAATAAGATGACCTACAAAAAAGGTCCAGTGACTTTTTACTATATTTCCCTTAGTTTGACCGCAAAACGCGATTAAGTGAAAATATTGGACATTTTCGCCTAAAAATTTACATTCCGGGCTTGATAGCGGCTAAACGGTTGGTCGTAACTCAAAACAAATTTTAAACGGGATTTAGGAAATCACGTGATCTACAGAAAAGGTTCAGTGAATTCGGGAGTTGGCTGAGCGTTAGCTAAGCGTCAATAGTAGATAGGGACAGAGGAATATTTATTATGTTCACAGACACAATACCCTCTAAAAAAGGCCCAAGTGTGTCATTAACCCCCGGTAATATTAACCCCCCCCCGGGGATTTCCTGGTATGACCTGATAACCTCCTGTACATTCAACCCCCTGATGTGTTAACCCCCCTGGTAACATTAAACCCCCCCAGGGAATTTCCTGCCATGACCTCATGTCCGAATTTTACCAGTCACCAAATCTCTTAACCCCCCCCCTGGGAAGATCCTGGTATGACCAGATAACCCCCTGGAGACTTATCCCCCGGTAACGTTAACCCCCCCTGGGAATTTGTTCATATGACCAGACAATATCCTGACGAAATTAAACCCCCTCTTGTCTTAACCTCCTTAACATTAATCACCCACCCAGGGAATTTCTCGCCTTGACTAGATAGTCTCCTGGTGATATTAAACCCCCTGTTCGACTTAAAATACTGCCTTGAGGTCGGTTTTTATTATGTTTATACTAAACAATTCAAGATAGCTGACCCGTGCAGACTTTTCTCCCGAGCTCATTTCTGGCTAAACCATAGGTCGTAGATCAGATCTGAGGGCACAATCGAAAGACAAAATTAAATTTCCAACAAGAAAGGTCCAGTCACTTTTTGTCGTATCTCTAACGGTTTAACCGCAAAATGCCCTCAAAGTCAAAAGTTTTTACGAATCCGGAAAAAAATCTATGAAAAAGGTCAATTTTTAAATCCCTTGTCATTTACTTAATGTCCGGACTTAACCAGTCACCGAATTCCGCTTATCCCCGAATTTGCAAGCGTTTACTTTGGGGGCCTGGGGGCGTAGCCCCCAGCGAGCCGAAGGCGAGTATTAAAATATACAGTCGAACCTCGTTAGTACGGATCTCGATAAAACAAATTCCTCGATAAGACGAATTATTTCAAATCCCCTTGAAACTTTCGTAACTCTCAATGCTAAAAACACCTCTATGCAACGTATTAGTTAGATTAGATAAAAAGACTGATTAATCTCTATGCAACAAATAATCTTAGCATAAAACCTCTAAAAGACGAACGCGACCTTCATAGGACGAATATTGTACGTTCTCGACCTTTATTGTGCGTATTTTAAAATGAACAGTGACTCAAACTCGTGTCTTGACATGAAATCGTAGCTGATGTACCCTACCCATCCCTCTTCAGGACTAGAGCAGAGAAAGTACTGGGGGCCAAGAAATGAAGTTTGAAGAATTTCTTGACTTCTTTGATGATGTAACAGTATGTGGAGATCTAACGGATGAAAATATCCTGGCTTCTGTTCAACCCTCAAATCCTCAAGCAGATGTACCAGCTGAAGATGATGATGCACGGGCGAAGAGTGATCGACCTGAACTGTCCACGACAGACGCAAGATAAACTATTGATGTACTAAAGTGTTTATAAAGAGGTATCAGTCTAGACCTGATCATCGGAAGTATCCAGTTTTTGGCAAAATATTTTAACAATGTGGCATCAAGAACCGTTAACTACTAGTTGCGGGGTGTAAAGTATAAAATCTGTGAATCCGGAAATCATGACGGATCTGGTACACAGTTGAATTTGAATTGCTGTACATATGTTAGAGCCTGAGGTCATAAGTCTAAATGTCAACATATTTTTGGGGAGAAAATACACTTTCCTGATATTTTCTCGAGCATACTGCTGGAGTATATCTTGAAACTTAGAAATGATTGATACCACAACACTTGCGTTTATTGTCAAACCAGAAGAAAAGAGAATTACTAGCTAATGCTTCAGATCCACTTCTAAGTCAATTGAAGGAGTTTTGCCACGTCGAATGGCCCAAATAAATGGTTTAACGAGCAGGTTTATTTCCATATTTTTATATTAAAGAAAATATATACTGTGAAGCATATTCTCATTTCTATGGCTGCAAAATTATAGTTCCTAAAAGTCTAAGCTAATCCATTCCAATTTCTATAACGATTATCCAAGAATTAATAAATAATTGTACATAAAGCCAAACAATTGTATTTCTACCCTAAGATGAACCAGAATTACAGCAGAAAACTTGCAGCACGTTTGAGGAGTACAGTAACTACGATCTAAATGAACCCCTGTTGTCTCCCAAGGTACCGTACCTCAGATTTTAGAAAGTAAGATGGTAGTTAATGATGGTACTGAATAACTAAGCATCAGTACAATAGTCATGTTGTTAAAAACACCAACTTTCAAGACAGGATATGAAGTTGTTTTTCGGACGAAGAATGTTGGTCACTGGCAAAATAGCAAAGTTAGGAAGGGAGAGACCCTATGTCGTATTGGGTTTTGAGTAGTGAAAACAAGGTTTTGCGGCCCAACACTTACCAGATGAAGAAGTCTCACACTAAAGGAAACGATAACCAAGATATTAACCATAAAAAATGCTGCTTCTTTTTTGATCTTTCATACCCTTCATTGAACTTAGAGTTTTAACACAGCTGACCAGAAAATCGTGAAGATAGGAGAAACAGATCAATTGTGAATGAAAAAGTAAGTCAGATTTCCTCTTCCTCTTCTGCTGTCAGGACATCTCGTTATGGACTACACATTGATCCTCATCAGCGTATGGGCCTGTAAGTCTGTATACCATGTCCGTGTGTGGGCTGTCTTTCTTCTGTCTGGTCCCTAGTTCCAAGTCCAGACCTCTTTTGTCACGTATTTCTGGGTATTTTTGCTTTGGGGACTTTTGTTCTTGAATCTTTGTACGCTCGGTCTCACTCCAATACAGTTCCAAGACTGGCCACTGGATCAATAAGCCTGGCCAAAAGAAAAGGCTGCGTCTCCTAACTGTCCGACACACCATGGTTGTGCATGTGGTTGTGGTTGTGCCATGTGTGTTTTATGGGAGAGCTCTTCTCTTTCATAATTATAAAATCTAAAGTTTTATACCCAATTATGTTGCACTAATTAATCTTTTACATACTCGAATCTATAAATTTCAGAATATTTTGACTCAGTATTCATTGATTAACTCAAATGTATATCATCTCTTACATCAGCTGCAGTCCTTGACGAACAAGTAGTTCCAGTCTTGCATGAGGTAGTTATTAAAACATGATTCTTGTCTTTGCGAAACACTTAATCAAGATTCGCCGTGTATGGTGGATATTGGAAGTGTTGTCCACGGGCATTCGTAGCAGAAACAATTGACGGAAATGGTGGTTATCCACCAGTCGCCAATCCATGGAGACAACGGAAGATAAAAAAATATTGTCAAAGCGAACCAACAAGATAATGATTGATCCATATTCACCAAACCTATAAAAGACTCCCTAGTGCACATCATTGTTGAACCTTGTTATTTCGTAAAACCTATCGAGTAAATTTGCAAATTTGTGACCATAGGAAGTGTTTTGACTGTGATTGGAGTAGGTACAAGAATTTCAATGAATAAATTACCCAATACCAAATAAGCTGCTACGTTAGCAGTAAATAAGTAATTTAGCTCAATTTTTTCCATTCATTCCATTCAAGATAACTCACAGTTTTTAACTTAGCCACAAAAAAAAAAAAAAAAAAAAAACTGTTAAAGATTATATTTTACAGCACAAAACACATTACAACACTATCTACAACCTAAACCAATTTTATGTGTCATAATAATGATATCGCCCGAACACTGAAATTCCACAGAAATGCCAAAATATTGTACTTAGAATCAATACTCAAATCTATAACGGTGAAATGTTTTTCCAAAATGAAAATGCCTCAGAGATATTTTGATCGTTTAGAATGCTAAAACATATATCCAGAGGTTCTTCAATCATGTCTGTCCCCCCAAGTTGCTGAATCGAGATCCTTCAGAGATGCCTGACTACCACTGAAATGATGTTGAGAGGTTGGAAGTTGGTAGCTAAACATAATTGGGTTATTTGTTTAAAGTCTGTTTTCCATGATACATGATTTTAAAAGATGACAGGATTTCGAACATATGCCATCGTTATATGTCACAAGAAAGAATACCACGTTTCGAGGATTTAAATCTATTATCGTCATGTATGAAAATGTCTTTCCTTGTCCAATGGGTGCGTATTCATAATATATATAAAACTGTACTGTGTAAACATTGTTTATTATTATCAATTTGTAAACATTTAAAGTGAACACAATCTCTAAGGAATAACAATTATTTTAACGCTGTTTTAGATTTTAGTGATTAGGTAAGTACTCATCTACCTTACAAAATGCCCTTAAACATAAGATGGTCAGAATTTAACACCGAAGACTCCCTTTGAAGCAGTCGGCAAGAACTAATTCACTTTTGGCATCTTTGATCTGTGATATATATATATACATACTTTGAAACAGAAGGTGGTTATTGCCTCTAGGGGTCTTGTCCAGTGAAGTTATGTAGACATTTTTAGCAAGTGTTACCATGAGGACATTTACAATAGGTTGATTTTGCATATAAAATGTACTTAATTGAAATTTACGTTTTATGGGATAAATATTAACCCAGGGTGGTTTTTTGCCACTCTTTTAGACAAAGAACCGGAGGTCTAAGGTCAAAACCATGTTTTATGTAATGCTGATACACCTTGTGATTGGGTAAATTATAACAACAATATATATATACGGTATATATATATATATATATATATATATATATATATATATATATATATATATATACATACATACATAAAATAAGGTCCATAAACAATTATCAGGTACGTAACCATAGATAAGAATATATATATATATATATATATATATATATATATATATATATATTCGACTCGTGCGTACCTTTATTGCTTTAACTTCCTTTTTGAAATATACCAAATGAACAACGCATCCTTAAGACCAACTAAATCCACTCTGAACTCACTGGATCTTTAGAGTGTAAAATACCTCCTACACCAAACGATTATTCACGAAATAACTATCTAGTTGATACAAGAAATCTGTGTGCAAATCAAGGCTATTTCGAGCAATCGCTAATAAACAACTGATAGCAGAGAGAGGACCTTTGTACTCATATATGTCACTCCAGCTGTGTGTATTATGCATGTTTATATAACTCTTGAACCCACTCTTATTCAAGTCATCTCAATGTATATTCTAGTGCTCAATGTATATTCTAGTAATAAGCAATAGAATGACGGGACACAGCCCAGTAGGAAAATATTACTGTATTCACGCTTCTCTGCGCTAAACAGGTACTCAGTAATATTTTCTGCACATAAGAACGCTGCAACCAAAAATTGGTAGGTGTCAGAAGAAGGATAGAATTCGATTCCTGGAGACAGTGGCGATGATATATAAAAATGATAGTTATTCTTAGAAGAGTAATCGTAACTCTTCGTACGAAGGAAGGCATCTCTAACTGCTTTCAGGTCCTGGGATGCTTCATTAAGGAGCTGTACTTAGGAATTCTTGATTATATCACGAAAAGACTAGGACGATATAAGATGTAAGCTTACAACATCTCAATGATTTAGAAATTGAACATCTGTCTGTATAGCTATCACATCTTCTCCCACCAACAAACGTAACTTATTCAGAGTCCAGACTAAATTTGGTAATTCTTGAGCCCTAATCTCTTCGATAGCCTTATCCAGTCACGCTCTCCGATGATCGCAATCCATCTTACGACCTATCTTATAATTGTGAAAGACAGTTCATAAACAAAAGATATTCAAAGGTAAATTTGGGGGAAGCGACCGTTGAAATAACCTGTGCAAAGATATTCTAACCCAGACGTGTCATTGTGTTTTGTAATTACTCACACTTAATACGACAAGTCAACAATATTTGCTAGTGATTATTTCTGTCCAGCCAATAACATTTTCTACGTCTAGCCGTCGGATTGCGCTTTGAACAGTGTTTCAGTGAGACTTGTATAGTTTATCTTTCCTAGCACCCTGTGATACAATCTCAGGATCTTTTTATTTGTCTATAAGAAGGCCAGCTGATAAAAAGTCTAGGGGAACAATTTCAGTAAGTCATACACTACTCCATGACCAGAAACAATTTTTTGTATGCATCTACGAACTAAGATGAAAATAGGCACCTGGTGTGCCATACTTGTTTAATTTATTCCTTCCGCAAACAATATGTCTCTTTAGTGGGGGAGTATACTGACACATTCTGCTGCTCGTTTATTCCTTGGTATATGTCTCGGGAAAGTTTGTAACTTAAGGCCTCGTTATGTTAAATACACACTGAAGATAACTAAAAATATAAATTTCTGTTTGGATTAGGAATATAACCACTTAAATTTGCCCTACATGCCAATATAAATGGAATCCTTCTTAACCAATTGTCTTATATACAAGCTATAAGTGAATGGTGATATTCAGTAACACATGTTGAGTCGCTGATTCTATAATAACGATATCAAACCGTGGCCTTATTCAGAAAAATGTTTGTGTGGACAGTACTTGGTAACTTCTGGCCACAAAGATCACATAAAATAAGATATTCACGTTAATGTCTGGGCTGGCGTGTTACAATGTTTTAACCTTTAGTACTTTCAGGGAATACATTAACCTTAAATTTTAAATGGTGTTATGCGACTGCTTGAGAATCTTATTAACAGAAAATGTTATACTTTTCAGGGGCACATTCACTGCAGCGCACTTCACCTACAATTTCCTATTACTTATAAGGAATTGCTACAAGTGGTAAGAGCTAACTAATATTTCTCTCTTGTTTTAAGTGACTTATAAAAGAAGTATATCCATTTGTAGAAATTACTGAAAGACAGTTAAGTTTGGAATAAAATTGCGCCAAAAAGAACACTCTTCAGGTATTCAATAACATTTATAACATACATCTTGTCTTATAATGTCTTAATATTGTGTGGACTGTTTAGAAATGTAGAATATTGTAACAATTGTTGAACGCTTTATTTTGTGAATGCAACTGAAACAAGTTAAAACCTTTTAACTTATCAATTCGTAATTTTTAGCTTATTTCTTGGCCAATTAGAAAATAATACGAATTAAATTAATGTTGTCCAATATCTTGTCTGAGGTAAAATTCTGAACGTTGCGTTTTTATTTGTAATGGTCCCATAATTTATTTATACTTAATATGATATTGTTTCATATTTATATAATTATAAGTTTGTAATATATCTGAGTATTATTTCCGACTGAATTACTAGTCTTCATGCGGGATCTTTATACATAAGTTAGTTCGAATGGACGTATAGTAAAAGGCGGCCTTGATTAATAGTTACGCACAGTATCTGCTGAATGGAGAAGGTAACACATTCAATGTTTGGTTGAAAAAACGTCACTATTTTGATGTAACAATAGAGAGACGTTGGTTTTGTTAGGTTATGTAACTACGAGCCGAGTCAACGGTTTGCCACAAGAAGAAGAAACTATAGCAACGTTCTGATTGGTGGAGAGCGTGAAAGTATGTCATCCCCCCTTACTCCCGCGCGAGACTTTACTTTCTAAATTGTTTGCATGTTTCGTTATTAAGATCTTCACCTTCTGTGTTGAGTCGCTAGCCGTCTAGGGGGAAATCCAGAGGTTGTTAAAGTAAATATTGTTGTGGAGTTGACTCCATAACGGTCTCCAAAACATTTGCTGATGATGATTCTGGGCTCGAATGTTTGTGCTTATGGCAGTTGTTAGAAGTCCTTTACTATCAATATTTTACTTGATTGTTGCCTTAATTATATATCTTTAGATATATAATTATATATCTTTCTCATACCCAAATAATACTGATACAAATATAATACAACCAAAGCAACAAACACTCTCTCTCCCAATTCCTTAGAGTTTCCGATTCTTTATATTATCTGAACGCTTTCAGTATTTTTATTTGGTACGCTATTAGTTACAGTTTCAATAAAAACGCTGTTTTTAAGAAATGGTCAAAGTATTAATGACGAAAATGGTTACTCATACCATGAAATCATCACAATTATAAAATATTTAAAACCGTGTAATGTATAAGAAAACTTGTGTTTATCCTACTACGTACAACAAGTACCATGATTTAGTTTCTTGCTGTAGTAAAATATGTAATGATTATAAAGAATAAACAATTAGTATTAATAAATAATCGTATTTCTTACAATTCATTTATATGTTAGTTTAACACCTGTGTTAGTTAAATTCTCAATTTACATTCATAGATATCAGACAATTTATTGTTTTAATGAGATTATTTAAAATATATAAACAAATTGTTAGTCTTTTTCGTGATAAACCCTCGTTCTTCAACAATCACATAGAAAGCACAAAGGTAAAAGTCATTATTTTTGATAAGGCTTGTCAAAATACAAGTACTTTATTGAGAAATAAGCACGATAGGTTTTTTTTTTAATTAGAGAGTGAAAAATTCCCGATTTGATCGTTTCTACGAGAGATAAAACGAGGTTTAAACCGGGACTGCAGGGGGATTCACGCTCCAGTTACAGTTAATTAGATTTTCAGTTAATAGTGGAATATTTATCAACGAGTAAGAACCCGAACGGACAAATCACCGACCACTCACACTACACTAGCCTACCAAAAGCTGAACTGGAAACGAAAATCCTATTTGAAAAAAGGTTAGGAAACTTTTATTTAACGTCAAAAGCCATTTTCCATATTAGAAGGAAGAATTTTGCAGTGGCTTCTGTTTTATTGAAAATTGTTTAATTTTTGCCATAGGTGGGGAAAATATTTTCACGCAAGACCAAAAGCAGTATAAACTTTTTAAATCGCACGTCCCCGTTTTGTACTAGATCTAAACCATGTTGATAAAATAATTAGATATTTTAAAGCAAAATTAATTAAAAGAACTCTTCATATCATTACTATTTAATAGTTCATTACATCGGTTAATTAATTACTTGTAATGTACATGGTGAATATGCATTGCGTAGACCTACTTTATTAATACTGAAAACAAGGATTGAGGCAGTTTTACATTTTGAAACGATAGTCTATATTCTGTGATCTGTTTAATAAAAGAACACATGTGGCCTACATATAAAATCAGTAAATTTTATTTAGATTATTTTTCCAACATGGAAGAAGGAGGCTTGGACATCATACATTTTAAAAGAGCAGCTTCTACCTTAACCATCAAACGAAGAACCATTATAATACAATCCAATTACGCGTGCATTACTTGTGTTCTCCAGTAATAATAGATGATTAAACATTTTATATTTTAAGAAAACCAGTTTGAGAAAATGTAATCATATTTACTAATTTACTTAATCTAAACAACCGTTTTAATTTGGAAGAGAGATGCATATTTTTGCTAAACAACAACATAAAGTTCTTGTACTGTATTATGTTATTGACATAAGCTAACAATTTTTCAATATAGCAAATACATTTTCTTTTCTTTTATTTCATAGCCTAAGAGAGTGGGTTGTAATTTATTTGTTGATTTTTAACTTACCTCTTTTCCCTTATTTTAAGAAAGTGAACACAAATGAATAATGCTTCAACATAAGACAGATACGCACGACTCTGAAATTTTCTATTTAATTTTTATCATTTAACAATTTAAAAGCTATGTACTACTCGTAAAGCTTGTTTCCTCAATCATAAACGATCAGTCTACAATATTGCAACCATAATATTTCTTTTCAGTTTAAATCTTAAAGAGGACTGCAATTCTAAACTTAATGACTATTGTAGTAAGAAAGTATTTAATTCATTATTCGACCAATGTTAAAAAAGAATTGCAATTGGTAATTAATTTCGATTTTTTCTATTTACCCTATTGTTGTTGGAAGGAGATGTTATTTTGTTTGGAACCCATTGGTATATAACATCGAAAATCAGAATTAGCGTTAACAAAATGGCAGACATGTGCTCTCACCGAATTATATTAGTAAAAATAAGGAGTGTGGATTTGCAGCTTCAATTCCGAAGAACTGGAGCAAATTAGATGGATTCAATTATATGAACTGCCAAAACTAGCAACAAATTCTCGTTTTAAACTACATTATTAAAACCGCTAATTATGTCATTAATATAACCTTTGGTTATATTACATGTGGTAAAGCCAAAATAGGTCTCTAAACTAGTTACATTAAAACTACGTTATATTTGAATTTCACCTGTAAACTATCGCTCTGATCCTGGAGCCTTACTTGGGTTTTCCATTCTCTATGGTCAGGACTTTCTGTGTTTCCGAATTATCCTGATTCCGGAGCACCCTTGTTATCACGATTCTTGATCTTATACTCTTCGGATATTATGCCCTAATTCCTCTAATCCTCAGTGTCCTTGGCCTCTTAATTTCTCAAACTTATTGGTTCTAAATCCTGTGGATTCTTGGCATTTTGGGTCCGAGCCGTTCCGTACGAATTCTCTACACTTTTAACTTTTCAGTTCTGTTCAGATTCCCAAAAGTCCGATTGTAGATTCTAGTTGTTCAGTAGCTTACTATCATTCCCAAATTCACACAACTAATTCGACACGACTGTAGATTGGAAAGAAGTTTTCGTGTTGAAATTTCAAGTGGAAAATTCCACTCATGTATGACGTTTTACTTACTTCCCTATCGCATGAGCTATATATTTTGCTGCGCTCATATAACCCACAGTTGGTTGTACACTGGTAGAATTGATTTCAAAGTGGAGGATCCTTCCGTAAAATTATGTTTTACAATATTTTAGTAAGCTTTTACCATTTTTGACGGTAGTGAATTTTTTGTAGTTTGTACAATTTTGTTAAAGCACAATGAGTTAATTCTACGAATATTTATTTGCCAGCGCTAAGTTTACTAACTGGTGTTGTAAATGTATAAAATTCACCAACAACTAACCAATTTTTCTTTTATATTTATTACATTATGGAATAGAACCAACCAAGTCAATAGCTCATTAAGATTTATAAGTGGATTCCGAGAATAATATCAGTAGTTTAAATAGAATAGTTTCTGTTGCTGTTAAAATTATGTATGATTTATTTGGACACCACAATAATAGCTGGTGTTTTTAAATGTAATTTGAAATGTAAATTTCTTAATTCAAAACACGGGGGAGATAAAACCCATTTCAATGATGATTATTGATATAGATCGTTACTTTCTTCAGTCTCTTTTGTTTATAAACGTTTTGCTAATTTTCTTCAATTGACCTTACCGAACTTCCTTACAAAAATTTACAGATTCTGCCTCGAGTAGCAGGTTGCCGTACCGGTACTTTTTTTAACACTAGAGTTATCGCGCTGTAAACAGAACGGCGGTGTCCCGACCTTGACCCCGGCGTATCAGCTGTTGTTGTTTTGAACCGAACCTCGGGTATGTGGTGGGCACGATAACGGCACAGCACGGCACGGCACGGCACGGGCACGGCACGGCGGCCGGCGGAGAGGAGAGGTCGCACTGTTGCTTTCGTCGGGAAAGTGTGACGCGACCTACAAGCTCGGGCAGTCCGGGCCGAGGGAGCGACCTCGCACCACGCACAACACTGTAGTGGCGGTAGTGTAGTGTTAGTGTCTTGTGTTGTTGGGATTACTTGGATACCATGGTCGGAGGATACTATGACGGCCCCAACCCGCTTCTCAAGGGCACCCTGTCCAGGTAAAGTGAAAGTAACAGATAAAAATAGAGAATTCCTGTTTATGAAGTCGTTCTGAGACAAATATAAGTAGTATTGCCCAGGCTACAGAACAAGCGTCCTAAGTTTTGATCTTGGAAGGTAACCGACCACGTGGTATGTCTACAGTCTTGACCTAAGTCACTGTCCTTGAGGGCTGGCTACGTCACACTCCTCGCGTCGCGGTGAACACGGACGTTAAAACTGGCAGTTTACAATTCACAGCCATCAGAAGGTATACTAACGAACCAGGATTTGTTTCAGAGCTCGATACAACTCACTTAAAAGGATATTACAGTTGTGTGTCCAATAAAAAAAAGAATTTGTAACATTTTTAAGACTATTATTATCTATAATAAAGGACATGTTTGGTTTGTAGCAATATATAAATTGGTAAACAATTGTTTAGGAATTGAAAGGTATATTTGTTTCCGTCTTCATATTACGGTTATCATTCATCATAAAGTAGAATACTGTAGTCTCTCCGTAATTTTGTCCAAACAAGAAAGACCGGTGTTACGTGTTCATACATGATGTGATCAATAAATGTTACGTTCAGTCATGTCTGCATGCCTGCTTCCATATGGTAATTGATGGTGAAAGGGTGGACAGTGGAGTGGGGGACTGATAAAATAGACTGGGTCTTGAGCTTTCTTCGTGGCTGTGAATTTCCAGTCAGGTGTAACGCTGAAGGTTGCGTAACGTTACGCTATTGAACTGATTTTGAACGGTTCTGTGCTTGCTGAGGTCCGGTTAGGTCGACATGACTGGGCAGCCAGCTGTTTACCGCCAACACTCGGCTCAGCTGTAGTCACGGCACCGGTCCTTCTGCACCGCTCGCGAAACGGCCCACCGTATTGTTCAAATATTGATTTGCTATTCTTAGAAAAGAAACTACCTCAGGTAGATCCTTTCTCTTACCACCACCCCTACCGACTGCTATTTCTGTACACTCCATTGCTACATAATACGTTTGTAGACTTTGCATTACTGACTGCAAAATACTTCGATATAAATAAAAGTATTGCCACTCGTTAATACTCATGCAAGTATAAAGTTTTTGTCACACTTGTAACATTATTTAAAGATTTTGTTTTAATATTTTTACGGACGAAGAACGGTTTGATGGGATACAATTTATTTTTTAGGAACATTCTATACTGTATTGTTAATTTTAACAAAACACTGGGTGGATAATGTATAAAAATGTATAAAAACACTTAGTATAAAAATGGCAAATAGCCGCTGTCTAAGATTAATGCAACATACAAAATACACCAAATTTAATACTTCATTTCAAACACAATTTCAATTGGCAAATTATGGTTATAAATTTCTAATTAAACCATTATTCAATTACAGTTTTGTGGGCCATACGATTCCCTAAGTAATCAAATTATTAAATATTCTCATAAAGATTTATTAATGATTAATGAATTAAGTTACAGTTTTACAAATATCACATGGTTAGTAAAGTAGCAAACATTAAAAATTACTTTATTTATACCCACAAAAATTACTAATTAAACGTACAGTTTTTCATTATCTAAAAATAATTATTTGTTTTAGCTGATAACTATTTTAAATGTTAAAGTTGACCTGCGACCTAGACGGTCTCGCCAAAGGTTAAAGTCCTTGCTGATTTTGAATCATCAACTCAGTTGACAGTGTTGCCACCACATCTAGACTGTTAACTAAAATTCTAAGTTTAAATTTTCAATATAATAACGTAATTATGAACTAATCTTCCAAAATAACGTAATATTATAACGTAACGTTATTCTGTTCATAATAGTTTTTACGTGGTAAACTGAATATTAAAAAAGTTTTTCAGTTTTGTTAAATAAGACTTAGCTTGTACTACAACATTAAACACATAGATAAGTTTAGCGTTCACACTGCAACTGACCATGGATTCCTTTTGTAAAATATAATATATGATGGATTGTTTCCTATTGAAACATTTAATTAAATTAGATTTAATTTCATATTTTCCATTATTTGTATGGATCTAAACTTTATGTACAGTTACGTATGGGCATACTTTTAATAATGGACGAACCGCTTAGAAATAAATTTGATAATAGTAGTAGTAAATTGTAAACTTTTATTTAATCTGTGGTGAGGGGTAATCAATCCCTCCCCTCGGAGCAAACATTCAAAATTGAAGCTCACAATCTAATGCACTTATCAATTTAGCACTTTCCCACATGTTTACATTTTTGTTGCTAGGTGAGGACGATTAATAGAATGAGACTTGTGTCCTGATGCCACCGTCGCCACATTTTACGTCGGTGTGCCTGAAATACCACCCCCTGGACACAGCAACATTTCGCTCGTGACGTCATATTGACCTCATGAATGGTGTGCTATTTCAGTGCCTTGACCATGGTCAAGCGTAGAATAGCCCCTAGGCGTGACGCCAGAGTCAGGGGTTGTTTATTCCAAGGGTTACTATGGGATCTCCCCCAATTATCGCCGCCTTCTGCGTTTTGAAATTAAAAGGTAAAATAATGGCGCCGAAATTTACTTTGTTTTTGAGCTCTAATTATGGAATTTATATAAATTTAATCCAATTAATTGGTTTGTTTGTAAAATTAGTGAAATGCTAGTTTTTAAAAAGTTTATAATACAAAAACAAATAAAACTATGAAGAAATATTAGTTTCATATATTTTTTTTATTTAGCCAATTCTGTAAATTGTGCTCTGCAACATTGGTAATAATTAAAATCATTTTATCTGTCCAAAAATCCTGTTAATGAAGATCGTTTGTTAAAAATAAACTTAAGAGTTATGAGCCAACATTAAAAATGAATTTATAAAATCAGGGCTCGGCTAAAAATGTGTTACTGTGATCTAAAATAAAATTATTTTTCATTGTGAAAAGAATTGTTTTATTATTTAAAAACACTATTAATTGTCTTGTAGAACTCGTAGTCGGAAGCGATAATATTAAGTGGCAAATGACATTAAGGAGACCATGAAAACAATTGACACGTTACCTACGCAATGGTCCTGTAGGGTATATATGCGTACATTAATTACGAGTTAATCATGTTACGCTTTCAGGAATCTTGAGTTCCTTACCCTTCTCTGTGCAGTACTGTATCCAAGGAGATTGTTGCGGGGCAAGGTTATATATAGGCTTCTAGACTCAGAACCGTTATATAGCATTCAACAATACACAGAGTGTTGGTGTTTGAACCCAATCCTGAGGGCCTGAGGCTACAGAAGAAATAACTCTGCTGGGTTCTTTGATTCAAAATCCCTGCTAGGGGGAGGATCCGCCTCGGAATGGGCCTCCGTACCGCCCTTCCGTACCGCAACATACAAAAAGCTGCTACTCTACACGATGATAGTTCGCCTTATCGCCTGGTATCCACACACATCCGAGACGGCTACGACGGCACTGGAAACTTTCCAGAATCGGTCGCTATGCCAACTAATGAACGCGCCGTGGTTCGTCAGAAACCACGAAACGATCGTCCTACGGTCTCCAGGGATCCCAACCCTGCGAGACTTCCATCAGAGACCAGGCGAGGGCCATGCATGCAACAACAGCTAAATCATTGTGGGTGGGCGACCAGAGAGGCCGTCCATCCGTGGAAAATCCCCCAACTCAAGGTCATCCTGTACGATCCAACCAAGACTCCACAAGAGCAGACTTCAGCGGACTAAGACTACTTTACCACCAAACTGACCAGACTACCGACTAACGAACTACGAGAACGAGTACTACTACAAGCCACCCCACAGACTACACAACACGAATAGCCCCATTTTGGGACTGGGGCTGCAGACGTCATTCTGCTTGTTACTGACAAAATGTATCAGAGCTCCAGCCTACCCGCTGCCTGCCTGCCTCTTCAAAGTATTCTTCAGAGTTCTAGATGGGGTTAGCCAAAACACGAAATCTTTGAATGCGTAATAAGTATATGAAAATAATGTTACTAGAAAAGTTCTAATCAATTGTTTAATTGGTAAGATATGGGCTATATTAAGAATTAACAATAATAATTAGCTTAATTAAGAGTTTGAAATTTCCTGGAATGTTTAAATTAAATTTTCTTCAAGTAATTGATTAGTAAGTTAACAAAACAAAACAAAAACACACACACGCATACACAAAACAAAAAATACAATGAAAAGTTGGTTTTGTATGTGATACAGTATTAGATGTTATATCATAATATTATGTGTTATATACCAGTCATGTAAATTAACTTGCGACATTGCCGCATTACCTACGCGTTTGAGATATACGTGTAGTTTACATAATAAAATATGAAACTAATAAAATTATGGATCCATGCACATAAAATTGCGCTTTAAATTAGTAAAAATATAGAATTGTTTTAAGAAGTTTAAAAAAGTTGTAAAAATAAATAAATCTAGAGCACTATTGGTTTGATTTACATCTTGGCATAATCAATAATTAAATTAGTATTCTTATTTTCCATGCTCCTCCCCCACAAAAACTGCTTACATTCTTTTAAAGTTCTGATAGTAGCCATATTACAAACAAGGAAGAATTGTAACTCATATGCTACTTTCGAGTTTCAAATACAGGTGATAGTTGATATATACAGATTGTTAAACTTTTAAGATTATAATATTCTGTTTGTAGATAAAATGAAACTTGTAATTGTTTAGTCACAACTTTTTAAAATGTCTAAATAAGAATGTGTATGCATTAAAAGAAGTCATTGAAATAAAAAGATGGTTCAAGATAAATATGATAATTTGTATGATATATGACTGAAGTGAATGACATATTTTTAGTGAGGGGTGGTAGATCTTGTAACAACAGTTTTTCAATCTAAAGCAAAGTAATTTATTATTTAATGTATTAATGTCATCTTACATAAAGGTATTTTAGTCAATTTTTCTAAATATTCTAAATATATTTAAATAAATATTTAAAAAAATAACAACACATTAAATTTTCTATAAAGTTTCCTCCTTTTATACATAAACTAAACAAATTCTAATGTTTTTTGAATCATATTTACACTTAAAGTAAGTACACTCAGAGAGGTAGAGAACTAATTTTGTTTAATGCAGCAACTAAATTATTTTTATGTTATTAATACATTAATAAAATATTTTTAATACAAGGGTCGTAAGTAAATTTTCCAAAAAGATACAACAGAATCCTCCAATAAGCGTCTAAAACTTTCTACCTAAGCAAATCTTTCTAGATTTTTTTCTGCCTTCTGGTGTTTCCAATTCTGCTTTTTTTACACGTGACGTGTCAAAATTATTTATTGTTTTTTCGAAGTTAAAATATTAACTAAATCAACGTATTACGCAGCAATTTGAAGTACGAGAATCTGCTATCAGCAATACTTTCTCTTTGGGCAAGTATACCATAAAACACTATTGTAACTCATACTATTGGAATGGTATGTTTATGCTTATAACGATTACAGTTTCTGAAGTCACTGCCTTTTCGTATGTACACCACGATTCAACACAAAAGAAACCGGTTGCTCATCCATACTTGTCTCCTGATTATGTATGAACAGCCCAAATAACTTTACTGCACATTAACATCATTTGAGTTTGCCCTAATTGCATTACTATAGTAAACATACAATTATTGGTCAATCACGTGTCCTGTTATGTGCGTTTTTCTCCAATTTTCTTACCGTCGCTCAAAACTTAAGATATTTTATGTCATCGTACAAACAAGAAGCTGCAGCAGTTATTATAGTACCAAGAACATGCTCCAGGTCGCACCACACTCAATTTATCATATAATCAGCTCTGTATTTACTTTCCCCCGGGCAGAATCATTGTATCGTTTGTTTGGATTGTGAGATATCGCATACGAGTACTGAAGTTACTGCGCTTCACATCGCAAAGCGAGCCGGCTTGTTTTTATGATTTCGATACAATTTAAAATGTTATTTTTTAAATGGTTATGTAGATACTACTAGCATTTATAAATCTTATTTTTATAACGGTCACAACTAAGACTGGCTGCATATAGTTATAAGAGTTGTACATTTTTATTCGGCCTTAAGTTTGAGGAAAATTATGTAATTTCGCCTGCCAGTATGTTGACTTGGAATTGGAAACTCTTTATTGGAACCTAGTTACCTGGTTCGTGCTCTTTTTCTTTTAGGCAGAAATAGAAGAATATTGAAATGGTAAACTTTTATGGCCCAAAAACGAGAAAAAGAGGCTGAAAGTCGCCATTTTCTCCCAAATAGTCAGGTTTTGTCTCGTTGGCTGTCGCTGATTTAACTGACTTGTTTGACGAGTGATTTTAACTAAAAACAATATGTATGGCATTTGAAAAAATATGGTTTCATACTTTTGAGCCATTTGAAAGCCTCAAACCCCACTAAAAGAAAGACTCTAGAGGAAACGTCTCTAGTGATTTCATGAAAAAGTATGTTGTGATCTCATACAATGCGTACTATTACATCGTTTTGGAGACGGGAAATAACCATGTACGCCACCCCATCAGCCCGTAATGTTAAACCTAAGGATAATACTAACCATTATCTCAGAAAGTATCAGAGTTATAAAATTGACATTTTTAACCAAAAATAACATAGTATCTAAGACACCCTACTAATTTCATTGGCTATATTTTTATTTTTTTAACATTTGTAATTTTATTGTGCTTATAATAATTTTAGATTACTATTTTTAAAATAATTTTTTATTGTTGAGACTAGAAGTCTAAATCTAGTACGGTTTTAGGTGTAAACAGACATTTCTTAATAACCTGTAAAAATGTTTAAATGAATTTGGCCTTCTACTTTCCTGAGATAATGGGACTTTTTGTAAAAAAAAAAATAGATTTTCGGGAAATCGCCGTAATAACAATGATAAATCATATATTTACTGACATTTCAAACAACCGAATTCCAGCTTCTTAATTCTGATACATTTTCCTTCCTCAAACATCCGAGGAGTTTCTTCCTGTTCATCCTGGTCCTTTTTCTGGCTAGCTTTGTCTTTCTGCTACTTCCACATGCTATATTCTGAATTTTATCATCCGACCTTCGATCAATTTCACTAAGGGCCACTTCTGCACAATTTTTGCCAATTTTTGAACCCAAGCCCTTTTATAGACTTGCTAATCTCTCCCCTGACTGCCCTCATTAAAAAGTAATAACTGCATCATATGTGCCTAAACTTTTAGAGTTTGTAGTCCTACAAAGTTATTTTTTGGCACTCTGGACCAAAGAAACAGAATAGAAGCTTTCGTTTAATATTCTTGAGTGCAGGCCGTGCAGACTAACAACTATAAAAAAACTACAGTTTTTGGCCAAGGTCCCTGAATGATAGGTTATTATCAGATCAATTATGGAGCTGGTCCAGTGAATTTTTATGTTCAATATGTTTTAGCCATCCCGAATGGCTTTGCTTATACCTACACCATGATAGTGTCGCAAAGCTGTATGTCTGTGGGTTGTCGTCCGTGTACGCTTTATTGCAAGAAAAAATAATTAATTTTATATATTATCTTAAGGATCCGTTTAATGCCATGTATTATATATCATTTTAATCAGAATCATAAAACTAAAAATACAAAAAAATATTAAAAAAAAGTAAATAAAAATTTTTGAAATTTTTCGGGCGTACATCTCCCCCTTAACATCATTTGAGTTTGCCCTAATTGCATTACTATAGAAACGTTACAATTGGTCAATCACGTTTGTCCTGTTATGTGCGTTTTTTCCCAATTTTCTTACCGTCTCGTCACAAAACTTTAAGAATATTTGTATGTCATCGTGTACAAACAAAGAAGCTGCAGAGTTTATTATAAGTACCAAGAACGAATGCTCCAGGTCGCACCAACCACGTCAATTATCATATTAATCAGCTCTGTAATTTACTTTCCCCGGGCAGAATTCACTTGTTATCGTTTGTTTGGATTGTGAGATATCGCATACGAGTAACTGAAAGTTTCTGCGCTTCACATCGGCGAAAGCGAGCCGGGCTTCTTGTTTTTATTGATTTTCGATACAATTTAAAATGTTATTTTTTAAATGGTTTAGGTAGATACTAGTTTTCTAGCAATTTATAAATCACAATTATATAACGGGTCCCCTCCCCACAACTAAGACTGGCTGCCATATAGTTATAAGAGTTGTACAATTTTTATTCGGCCTTAAGTTTGAGGAGACAATTATGTAATTTCGCCTGCAGTATGTAGACTTGAAAATTGGAAAACCTCTTTAATTGGGAACCTAGTTACCTGGTTCGTGCTCATTGTTCTTTTAGAGCATAAAATAGAAGAAATATCGAAATGGTAAACTTTTTCTGGCTCCCAAAACGAGAAAAAGAGGCTGAAAGAGTCGCCATTTTCTCCCAAATAGTCAGGTTTGTCTCGTTGGCTGTCCGCTGATTTAACTGACTTGTTTGACGAGTGATATTTTAACTAAAAAAGCAATATGTATGGCATTTGAAAAAAAATATGGTTTTTCATACTTTTGAGCCATTTGAAAGCCTCAAAACCCCCACTAAAAGTAAGACTCTAAGAGGAAACGTCCTCTAGTGATTCTCAAGAAAAAGTATGTTGTGAATCTCATACAATGCGTGCTATTACATCGTTTTTTGGAGACGGAAAAATAACTGTTAAAAGAGACTTTAGTGGTCATTGTCTTAGCTTTTATTAGTCTTTGACGTTGTTCGTCTAATACCTATCTTTCAAAATAAATTTCAATTTATATCTGACAACTCACCAAGAAAAGTAGTTACTGTTGTTCTGTGAGAGAAGTAAGAGAACAAAGATGTCACGTGACAGGCTTCAATGAGGTTGTACGCAAAATCTCTAAAACTATAAGGTTCATCCTGAGATGTCCTGCCTTACATGATTAAACAGGCCATACAGGACACTCATACAGAAAAACAAATTTTTACATTCAACCGACAGAACGAAACGAGAAAATTGTGTCAGCCTCCATGGAGTGATAGGCTTCAAAATAACGCTCAGCAACAGTCCATGTTATACATGCACCATCACATAGCTCATTCTTGTCTATATAAGAACCTGAGTTTTTTCAATGGAAAATAGAAAGTTTTACATAGTAAAATCTCCCACTTCGATATAATCTTTCTGCCAACACGATAAATTCCCACATTTCTCTTTTAATAATGGTAGACGTCATTTTTTTTTCTTCCACAACTTTTTAATATTATTTTAAAATGGCTCATATCAACCTGTTAAGGCTATCATCAGTTCATCTGTATGAGATTAGTTGCACAGCACGCGTTCGAATAATAAATATTTCAGTTTGAGTTAAGAAGGATCCTGCAACGCATGAGGTGCTCTGATATTAATTGTGAGAGTTATTATAAATCTTTTTCGGTTACCTCTCTGAATAAAAAATGTCACACACGAGTTGAAATCTCATATGATTGATCTACGTGTGAAATTTACAAATTTTATTTTATTCTGATATTTCTCGATGACATTCAATGGTTCCCCGAAACGTTCAATGTATTCAGCTAACGCTCAGTTAAAAATCTCATCGAGTGACATTGCGTTCATATCGATCGAACTCGGTGTTGCCTCGTATAACAATGAAACTTCATGAAACATTCAAGACTACAGATCAGTTCGTGTTTTGAGATATACTCCGAATTCGGACAGAAAAAACAGGAAACAAAATTTGTTTTCAGCCATTGCATAACGCTCAGCCAGCCCGTAACACTAGGGGTGGATTAAAAACGATCAAAACACCATCGAGTACCAGTAGATACTGTTTTCTATCAGCCGAATTTCCCAGTAAACAAACATTCTGTTCGTAATAACCATCTCCTGCTAATCTCAACCGTCCATAGTATTCTAACAGAACAGCAAAGTTGAGATATAATTCAGTGAATTTTACAAAATCTTGTCATATTAACTTTTTTGATTTTTTACTTGATAATTACGCAAAATCATTGGGATGGCACAGCACTGTCCAACTATTAAGAAATTTCGGACCTTATATAAACAATCTTGAATTGTAACAATCTTGTCCTGTTAACTCATTTTTTTTTAATGTTGATATAATATGTTTTAATTAAATACAGTATGTGTAGCTTATACCGTTTGTGGTGGCCACTTGTTTCTTAAATTTTACGGTAGAAGTATGGCCATCACCACGAGTCAGTAGCAGGCTTCGCTGGGTAATTTTCATGGCAAAATTTAAAATCTGATAAGCTCATTTCCTGAGGACAGATGGGCCAAGACAATCGAGTACGAAAAAGAAATTCCACACGAATATGACTCATTTACTGTAGTATTAACTCATTGCAACGTAGCATCAGCATAACTCATTATTGCTAGAAATGGGGTTTCATGCACAATTTGAAGTTTACAAGATGAAATATTATTTTTTGGACATATCTTGAATCACATAATAAGTTCAGATTTTTGGAGTTTTTAAATTGGGTTTCTTATCAGTGTTAAAATAGACCAAAGTGTTCACAAAATTAAAGTCAACCATAAATGATGTATGTGTTGGGATAGTTTGGCTACATATGTTAGTAGCCATCATGGTTACCCCATTATATTAATGTAAAAAATATTCACTTGAACGCTCAGCAAAATTTCCATAGAGTGAAATGCACCATCATCGAACTCAGGTAAGTCCTTATACAGAAATAAGTTTTCCTCCACATTTTAAGCATGAATAGGTCAGTTCGTTTTCGAGATATCGTGCTTATAGACAAACAGACAGACATAAATGAAAATTTTTTAAATGTTGTGCCAACAAAAACACATGTATTGTGACTGTGTATCTGTTTAGTTTATAAAACTACTGAAATACGTTATCCGTTAATTGGTTCATCTTAGTTCATTCATATTATTTATTTTTTTAATTAAAAATAACAAACAAAAGCATATAGTTAAATAAATACAGTAGCTTGTGAGTGACGCCGCGCGTACATGTATGTGTGAGCAAGCGTGCCACTGCATAGCTTGTGTAGCTGGAGCTAGCTGCACGTGGCTAAACATGACCTTGTCGCGATACTTCCGTTACTCCTGTCTCCAGTATCCTTTATATTACCAAGCCGTGATCTGTAACTAATGTCAGTCTCTAACCCGTACGTCTACAATGAGGTTACTTACGGAGGCAATCTACTAGTAAGAGATCACTTTTCAAATAGTAGAAGCTTATCTGCCCATCTAACAGTAACTAGTTTATTGCAATTGGTTGATATTCCAGCGGCTGTGTTGTGTGCGGTTAACCATTTTACAGCCGAGGTTAGTACATCATACACGTCGGTAATTCTCTAAATTCACTGACGTTCTAATAGAGCATTAGATATTCCGAAGGTCTCTGTAAAACTTTTTTACAACACAGTTTATTTCATAAACACAATTCCTTATTACAAACAATTCCTTATAAAAAAAACGATCAAAACACCATCAGTATCAGTAGATACTGTTTTCTATCAGCGAATTTCCCAGTAAACAACATTCTGTTCGTATAACATTCTGCTAATCTCAACGTCATAGTATTCTAACAGAGCAGCAAAGTTGAGATAATAATTCAGTGAATTTTAACAATCTTGTCATATTACTTTTTTGATTTTTTACTTGATAATTACGCAAATCATTGGATGGCACAGCCACTGCCAACTATTAAAAATTTCGCTTATATACATCTTGATGTACAATCTTGTCTGTTACTAATTGTTTTTAATGCGCGAGTTTTAAATATAAAACATTTCTTGCAGGAAATTTACAAAAGCATGATGGGCTGGCTATTCTCATCAACATCGCAGAAACACAAAAACAGTAGACGAATTATTCGTCGTATTATAATCTCCAGGACATGGTTTCTCAAACCACAATGTTTGCGTGTGTACACAATTATAAAGTTTACATATAAACCGCCTTTGATCAAAACTGGCGTAGATGTGGCATACACCTTCTAATTTGAAATATCTTAAGTTAGTCCATTAAATAGACATCCGTTTAAGGACAAAGTGGTTTTGAAGTTTCTATTTATAAAACTTAATGTTTTAAGTCTTTATTTTTTTTTAATGAGTTCTAACGTCCTAAAAGATATGAAAAAAAAACATGTACTCAATATACACTCTTAATGGTCTTGCTAATTTAAACTACTCTGTAAAAAATAAGCTTGAAATGGTCTTGATTTTCACGAATCCTGTACACTATAATCGAAATGTCAAGATCTACTAAATTTATCAGTTTTAAATCATCAGCGTTGTTTAGATTTAACAATTGTACTAATATTATAATGCACGGAGTATACTTAATAATAAGGACTCTGAGAAATTAGCGCAACATTATTAAATGTTATTGTTGTTTTTGCGAGAAATGAAAATGAGCCCGAAATCGAGAGGGTTGTGTTAAGATCAAACATTGTTATACGGGCTTCAATTTGCGGTAATTTCTCATACAAAACCAGCATTTTGTTAATATACATTGTTGTCAAGATACCTAACATGTTATTTGGAAATGTGTTAGCAAAAGGACTTAAATAGACACAAACGTTAAGTAATAATAATCTGATTACGTTAAGTATGTTAAGCGACATTAAAATGATTCCAAATGAAAATTAAGTATAATTTTTGGACAATCCAAACTATGACATAAGTAAAAAAAAATTATATCTTGTGTTATATATATATATATATATATATATATATATATATATATATATATATTTAATCGTTATTTTATAATTGGTGTTATTTTGACATTGTGTTTAAAACACTAGATGAGCGGCGATTTACTAACTTACTTTGTTGTAAAATACCTGGCAAGTGGCTTAGCAAAGTTCTATCAACAACGGTTTCAATAGACACGAAAGTTGAGATTATTTAACCAAATTACGTAAGTACCAATAATTAAATGATTTATGTGAAATTAAAATGATTCTAAATAAAAATTATCATTTTCGGACAGTGCCACTAGTTACGTGGATCAACATTTGCCGAACGAAAAAAATATATCTTCTGTTTTATTACTTTTTTCATACAAGTATTTATTAAATAAGAATTAATTTGAAAACCACTGGCATGGATTTAGGCACATATTTGATAACAAAACTATAACTATCATATTTTAAATTATATGCATAAAACTTACATTTTTCTTAAATTTTTTCATTACATATTAAGAAGAAATAATAAAAACTTCGCTCTTTCTTATGAGCTATTTATTATACGACTATTATGCTTTTTGGTGTGAAGATAGTTATTGCAGCTGACGTGGAGAGTTTTATCGCAAAACTCATTCAATTAATTAAGTCTCCCGAGTTATATAAATCTCATAACTACATAAATTCGTACAATGAGATTTTTCAACACCACATAGCCTCACAATCAGCACATAGAATCGCTTGTGATCTCAGATTTAAGAACTCAAACCCAATGGTGTTTTAACTTTACAGATGTTATCAGCTACTTAAATGAATTCTGATGAAAGTTCACGTAGATATTCGTGATATCGTACTTAGAAATCGTTGCATTCTCTGACTGGAGGACTCCTCTTAGTTAAATTTGTAAATGTTAGCTACTGTCAACCCGGGGACTATTCAACAACGTTTTACATGGGTATCCGTGTTACGGTGTAGTGCTCAGGGCTCATAACCACTGCATTTACATTATGTTATTTTGTCTATGTGAGAAAGTGGTTCTGAAGATGCAACATCCAGTGAACACAAATGATGTAATTTAAAAACGAGATGCCTGGACGCTTTGTTACGTTCTAGGCAAATTATTAAGGGCCAAACATGTCCTTCTTAAAATCGTGCCGCTGTCTGTCTATCTGTGAAATAACCCTTGATAGAGAATTGAAAATTAGTATATAGGTTTCAAGGAAGAACTCTACTAATTTTGTGGTCAAAAGGCCAAAGAGCAGCAAAGTTGCAGGCAGTTTTGTCAGATGTTAGGTTAGTTAGGAGATGCAACCGCCATCAACTCCATAACGTTTTGTGTTAAATTCATGAGCACAACCTGAAATTTTTCACAACTGATCAGCGTTGAAAAATTAACATTTTTATTAATTTCACTAATCTGGGGAAAAGTCAGTCAGTTTGGTAAATGCTTGCTTTACGTTCAGTCAAGTTCTTCCGCACTCCGTTGTGTCGATATTTAGACGTTAAATTGTCTGCATCAAGCTTAACAGAATTTAATAATGGGAAATCATACATATAGAATAATAATTCTGTTTTTAAATCTTTACCAACAATTGTAAGTATATTTATTCATGGATAAGAATTTGCTGGTTACAACTGCGAAGATTATGGAATTCGGAAGTGACGACAGCTGAATTCATGATGTGAATTTCTTGAGTACCAGTACTCTGATAAGACGAGACAAAATAAATAGATATGCGTTTTCAGTTGTTGAAAACAAGTAAAATTGGATTCCGAACATTACTGGTTTGCAGATTAAGCAGAAAACAATGGTAGCAGGTGTCAGTAGAGCACTGTGCCACAGATGACAAGTGAGTTGACAATGACATCGTGACAGTGGCACCAGAGTGTGGCGGCTCGGCGCCAGCTGTGTGGCCCGCGTCACTTCACCTCTAGAACCAACAAACTATTTCACTCGTCGCAACCTATATTTCTATTCATACATTACGTCAAATTAATCATCCACAGATTCTCAACGAAAAATCCGTGTTTTTGCACTATACGTAGTACACATTATATGTTATATTGTTGTATACCATAGTGTTTTATGAAATTGTACCAAATGATTACAGTTTCACCATATGCACAAAACTAGTACTTTTCCATTAATTTGTAACTGGACATAAATTATATTTTACAACAATTTTCAAGTTGGTAAGTTTTTCCCTTTTAGGAAAGAAGAAATGTTATTTTGGCGTGTGAGCGATCTCTACATGTTTAGAATTATCTACTTACAAGTCCTATTTTTTAGACTTTGAGATTTCTTGATTTGGCTCATAGATTTCCATAACAAATGTTATCACTAGCTCCTCAAAATTACTAGGCTATAACCAGGCCAAAACACTTTAAGACACAGCAAGATTACAAAAATAATATGTAAAACCAAAAATAAGCTAAGGAAGAACCCTTCATAGAATGTTAACTTTAATGTTTCAAAGATAAATTTAAAGGTTGATAGGGGCAAGTGCTGGTACTTATAATGGCCTCCCAAATACCGACTCTCATACATACGGATGCAGGTATGTACATAATATTTGCACTGATTATCAAACATCCGTAGCCCCTGTAGCTTTACATGACTTCCCTGGAGATCCGTATTAGTGATTCCTCTCCAGCCCTGAGGGTCAAAACCTATATATCAAGCACTTACTAATATATGTGACATCAGCGACCTGCTTATTATTGTTGGTAGGGGGCTAATTAGGGAAGGTATTTGCGATATGTGACTCCCCATAGGGGGGAGTCCAGCGGTAAATCTCCGAAAATTGTCTAACCCTTTAAAAAAAGTGATCAATATTTTTTCAACACCACTAGAATGTTTTGTTACGAAGCTGCAATGAGTAAAAGCGGAACAAACTGGACCCAAAATAAGCAATTTGCAGGATGTACAACACAATTCACAACTTGAGTTATAAAAGTTATATATTTATGCTTCTTTTACGAAAATTTTTATCAGTGATGTGGCTGAAGGGACTTGCTCATATTCTCGATAAATTCAAAGAACACATAAAGGCGGTTTCTTATTTTACCGCTTGACAAGAAAAGGAACTTGACTGAGCTTTTCCGAATTCTACTTTTCATAAGAATATCTGTGGTCACAAAATACCACCACGATTTCCTGTAGTCTATGACCTCTCGGATTAGAGTACTATAAGTGAATGTAATGAAGCTATAGATGGGTGCTCTTAACGCCCCTGTCAGCTCCTGGCCTCTGGGAGCCTATAGGTTGTTGGCAGTTCCTTGAGAGCTCCCTGCCTCTCCTGGCTCCGGGCCTCTCAGGTTTCTCGCCCTATAGAAGAATGAGGACTGACCAGTTAAACCACGGCTGCTTGAAGTCCCTAGCCTCCATAACCACTAACTAGTTAGGTGCCAAATGTACCGAATAAATGTCATAAAATACTATTAGAAGGCATCTACAATTTAGATTCAAATCCATATTTGCAATACGTTCATGAGATCTAAAATAACAATTAATTGTGTATGTTTTAAGGCTATTTCTCCCTATATTCAATTATATAAATTGATTTATAAAATTTCAAACATGTCGTATAGAATTTCCCTGTCGATTTTTGAAAAAAACCTGTAGATTTTTTGACGTCCAGAGTAGTTGTGTGGAAACACAGTGTTCAGGCTGCAGAGCCTTAATACAAATTTCTCAAATATTTCTCTGAAGATTTATAATTTAAACTGCCAATTCTTATTTTGATTACATTAATTATGAGCATATACATCTTACAGGTCAGATGTGAAAAAAACATTTTTTGGGTATGGAATCCAAGCAGAGACATGTAATACTGTCGTTCAATAATTTGTTCCATAAAACAAACATTCATACTGAGTTTTGTCAAAATCCATAGATTCATGACGTCCGCTGCGAGTGTATCAAAATTGTCCATGTCCTGGTGCACCGTTTATAGTTTTATTTCTTATTGTATCATTATTCGCCTTATTTCTACTTATGTGGCTAATAATATAAAAACAAATATATTTCTATTTAAAAATTTCTCTATTGGATTAACCCATTAAAACTGAATGTTTATTTTATTATGCATACATTTTGAGACTTCACTTCACAGTAAGATTAAACAACGTTTAATACTTTTAGCCTGAAAGCACCGAGGTAGTACAAGTTGTAGCGATGTCTGGGCAACAGAGTGGCGCAGGAGAGCAGCGTACATCCGGGCACGGCCGGGGGAAAGTGATACAAATAAATCGCTCCTTTCGCCTGGCCATTGTGGAGGCGTGAGACGGGCTGCTCTGGCTCGCTTGGGAATATTTTCTAATTACATATATGGCTGCAATAATCATCATAATGTAACCATCAGCGAAATCGTTATTTCAGTTTTAATACGATGGTAAAAGAAATGTAACCTTTTAAAACTTTCTGATATTGCCGTTAAAAAGCATAGAACCACAAATTCTACAGTTCAAATAAATATAACATTTTCGTCCCTGTTAAAAATCTGTTGTGTGGTGACGAAAAGTTATAGTAAATATGTGACGTAAAAACATCATAAATTTTTAATTTCAACAATATCATTGGTTATTGTTTCTAATTAAAACGAGAATTCCTTTCACAGTGTTGTATAAACCATTGGCTTGAGAAATTATTGCATACAAATCAGCTGCCAACGAGATAATTAATACTTGACGTAACACACAATCATAGGATGTTCCATTGTCCAGTGTCCGTGTGTATAAACTTCACATATCCCTTTTGAAGATCCGCGGTAAATGTTCTGATAATCAAAGTTTTCAAAGCAGGAATAATTATTTCTAGAACAACTTTAGGTTAGTCCTCAATGACGTTATCCTTGCAAGAAGGAACGACAAACCGCAAACGTCCGACTCTAGTGTTTATGTTCAGTACCGTTTTGCAATTACTGAATCAGACTTCGTTTTGTGTCTTCCGTAGAATGAGTCATCTGGTTGTCTGATTCATCCAGTTGCATGTCCTTGAGTGGACTGAATAACTACAGACTCAGTGAGGTATATCTCTGAGAGTGGTTGCGGTTGTACTATTGGCTTTTTGTTGGGATTAAGAAAATGTAAAGTCATACCCTTTGAGATAATATCCCTGGGTACAAAAAAGAACAATGTTTTTGATTACACCATGGAGTAATTTACAAACATTTATAGTTGGAAATTCAGATAATTTTGTTATCATGCTGAAATAAAAACCGCTGAATATAAAAATGAGATTTTTTAACATAATATACATGTGGTATAGTCATGGATGACATATTTTGTAACAATTGTAAACAACTTATGATGGAATCACATTTTGATGTGAAATAGTTTAAACAATAAATTGATGTACTAGATAATTTCACTAGCTAAATTAACAGTTGATATAAAAGCTTTATCAGTTTAGGTAATGAAGAACAAACACGCATTCGGTAGTAATAACTGGACGTACTGATGTATCCACATGCGACTGTTAGGCTGTACGGTTTCAGAAAATTGCAAGTGTTTGATAAAAGATTTCTGAAGGATATACATGGGTTATGAATAAAACGACATTATCTTCAATCGTCTTGTAATATACATACTGTAAAAAGTGTATACAAGGATATATTTAACTATATTTTATAGTTTTATTATAAAATGCCCTTAAATTTAGCTTCCAATGCCTACAAGTCTTCGTGCCACGTAGAAGAATTTTATACTCATGTAGTATTCAAATATCTTAAAGAGCTCTCTCTAATCATAATGTTGTTGAAACATGAATAAAATCATTACTCCAGTCGTAAATTGATAGCATCCCCTTAATCGAAGCGTTTAACAAGATTTCACACAATTTACTTTAATTTTCATTTTTAACTTTAACGAAATCAGTCGCAGTAATTGTTGATAGTAACATATTTTCAATTGAACTACTAGACTTGTTCATATCGCGAAACTACAGGCTAGCAGTCGTAACACACTTAACTTGCTATCGAAATTAGTTGGATTATGCAAATGTACGTTCAAGTGACATTTATTTTATATAAATTGTGTCGTACTCTTCGACACAGGTATTTAGACACACAGTGTGAGTGTTGTGCTGAACCAGTGTGAACGTAGTGCTTCTGGAGGTCGGAACTTTTTTGGTAAGGGGGGAGTGGAAGGGGTGAAGCAAGCCTGGCCTGTGACATTTACTCGAGAGCAAGGTCGGGAGACCGGTAGAACTAGCAGAGTTGACCTCCAACAGCACCGACCACCAAGTACCTGATTTTCAGATAATAACGGGTTAATTTTAAAATATATGCAATTGATAACGATCCTGTACTTGTATTTATACCGCCGCAAATATTGTTTTACAGGCTCAAAACATCGGCAATTTGAATTTGTAGTTCGATTGATATATATTTTTATATGTGCGGGTCTGTATGCAGTGACGGATGTAATTTTCTTGGGCTTTTAGGCCCAAATAAATTTGCACCCCCTCTCTAAAGATTTGCTTTGTGTAAATGTTTCTATCATGTAGTCGTCATGTAGTTCTATCATGTAAATGATAAATTTGATATTCTCATGAAAAATATTTTTACTGAATTTGAAACACTTTGAAAAAGAAAATACATTACTTTTGAATTACCAAACGCCGAGCAATGCATTGTTACGTAGCAAAGTATACGAGTTAAGCAACTATCACTCTTCGTGTTTCCTTTGATCTAAATGCCGTAATAACGTCGTCATATAGCATTTTAAACTAGTCAAAAATTATACGATTGAAGTTTGCACCCCTTTTGGGCTTACAGCCCTAGTAAGCCTTTTGGTACATTCGCCATCGACGAAATCAATTTACATTGATAATGTCCGGTAATAATGTAAAAGTACTATGGAACTGCCTTCAACGCACATAGTATGACTATAACAATTGATGCATTCTTCAAATGTTTAATTCAAATCTATGGAAACCGTATCGAATTCAGTGGTGGAATCTAACAAACGTGATTAAGTAGGAAATCATAATAACACGTATATATGTTTATTTCATGAATGTGGGGGGTTTTTTAGTACGTGGATTTAATTTAAACAAATGCTTTCCAAAGAATATACGAGAATCTGAGTTGTAACATGTAAAATAAACTGGTACAACGGAATTTCGAAAGACGTGATAGTGAAAAAACGTAACGAAAGTTACAAACATTGATGTCAATGGTAACCAACATAGTACAAAATATCTACATGTCGTCCTCCGGAAGGAAAACTGCCCTTCGACCTTTCTTGTACCAAGATGAAACTATGTACCTTTTCAAGTCTCTTGGACCTTTGTACAACGGACGGACAGATAGACAGATAACGAGACAATGTTAAGAATACCTGTCGTGACCTTAATAAAAATAACTTGTTCTAGGCGTGATAAAATGCAAGATAATCTAATAGAATAATTAAACATACTATTGCAATATACAGTAACATTGTATTAAATTTCATCCTTGCCTATACAAAATAATTTCAGTAAAGAAAATAATGTTTTCAAAATTCTCAAGAATCATAATAGAGTATTCTAAAATAATTGTACTAAGAATATCTGTGCCAATCTTACCAAGAAATAAAAGAGGGTTTTTGCTAACAAAGCTTTGTGTAAAATGTTGAATAATGTCAATAAGCATACACTTAATACACTCAAACTAAATAACTATGAAATCCAATGGTATGTAATTCACATGAACAATGCAGTATATCAAAAGTATTGTAAAAAGTTGAAATGTTGGTCAAACGTCCAAATCTTTTGTGGATGAGTCGATGACCATCGACGGCATAGGCTACTTATATGCATGACTATGCTTTCGAGACACAACTGGCCTGAAACTACTGCTTATTGCGATACCATTCACCAACGTGGTGTGCAATTTTCTCAAAGTCACATATAATTTAATCTTAATCCTTCTGCAGACAATGTCCTGTATCTCGTCGGTAGAAATACTCTGGCTCCCTGTAGTCGCTTTGCTTATTTCTCAAAATTCAAGAACCGATCTTGTACAAATGTAGTCCCGTCAATACCGAATAGCAACTTTGAGTGATATAAAAGACATATATGAATGTATGGGGTTACTCTTGTATATGTTATTTCACACAAGATATTTCAAAGCTCCTGCTCCTTTTTGGCAAAAATGGAATTATAATATCTTCGAAATTAAATGGTAGATTGACAGGTAAAGTTAAGGAAAAAAATCCCTTGCTATATATACCTTTATATTATATCTCATCTATTATACGGAGGGAGTATTTAAAAATGTATGTTTTCCTAAAGTTTAGGTTTGTAATACACCGAGAATTGTAATACAAAAAGTAGTATGATACCAAAGCCAATACAATTAGTGATTGTTTATAATGATATCTCTATTTCGTAAATATGCTTATCGTATACTGTATAAAAAAAATGTAACGTGTTTACCGTTTACTCAGGTAATGTGAATTGTTTATTTTCACGAGTCTCTTTTAGGGGAAATTTTAAGAGTAATCGTACTTTATTCTATAATTTCTTGTAAAACTTATGAAATTTTTATCATATTTTACTTTTGTTGATATCCTTTTGTTTTGATCAGTTTTTAGTTTTTTTTGTTGGCAAATTATGATCTATTGGCATCGAGATCATTTTGTATTTTGCTTGCCCATGCCAGTAAGGGCATAATACAGCTATAGAGTTATTATTATATCAGAATGAACGTGTATTAACCTACATTCCTTTCAGTGCAATTCTCACTGCCGTCTAAGTAACCCATATACACACAGTTTTAAACATTATCATAATCGCCTATTTTTCTTATAGGGAATTAGTGGAAAATTCTTGGCAGGTGAAATGCATTTTGAGTCGTAATTTTTACTCCACGTAATACTTTCCTCAATGGCCTGCAACCTCGAGCTTTACATTATCCAAACATCGAAAAATGCTTAAATGCTGGTAATTTAGGAAAGAATGACGTTACCCGATGTTATTCGTCGCAGTTATAAATGCATTAAGATTTGTTTGGATTAAAAATAATACAAGCTAACCTTGTCTATCACTCCTTATTCAGTTGGCTAGTTTTCCGTGAAACATTAAAAATCTATTTATAGTGTGACGGATGACAGAAACCAACACCCTAATGGGCGAACCTATTTAGATAAAGCCATAATATTAAGCGCTAATTGGTTCTTTGTGGTTCGGTAGACAACGTCTTGAGAATCTTTTACGTGCAACACGATTTTACAAAAAGGGAAATACGCAACTTGTTATGTACATGAAGCCTCACTTAAGCATCATTAGCATTTGTTCTTCTCGCCATAATACGTGAGTGACGTGACGACAGTAATTATCGTAATAATTGTGACCATTACGAGTGATCCATTTGCCATTATCCATTATTGTGACAATTATTAGTTGCAGTTTTAAGGCGAGGACACGTTCTAGTGAAAACATTGTCCGTCGAAAAGTAAATAGTGAAATTTAATCCATCGAGCTTTGAAAATAATAAAAAATAATATTTCTATATCATTCATAATAATTGTCGTTCACTTGCCAACAAAATTAATAATATAACGTTTAGTTTTTAATTACTTGTTAGTATTATTTTGAAAATATTACTGAACGTTACCTAAATTAAACATGTTATGTTGTAAAAATAGCCATTTATAATAATATTTTAATTTTCATTTCGATCAAAAATAATGATTTAAAACATTTATATTTCGATGGAGGCAAAATAACAATGTTTAAAGTTTAAAAAGTTAGATCTTAGGCAATATGATGTTTTTAATATCTATTTTCTATCCTTAATTAACTAAAGAGGAGGAGAAATTTATATCGAAATTCAGATATGTGTAACATTAGCGGAACTGAAAAATTCAATAAAGATTAAAAGGAAGAGCTCATTGTCATTTAACTGTTATAAAATAATTTACAAAACAATATGAAAACATTGATCTAATTGTAAACAATGATGATATATATATATATATATATATATATATATATATATATATATATATATATATATAATTGCTATAAATAGGCATCACAGGAAAGAATTTACTCGTAGTTATTATGAGTTAAAAAAAAAACAATGTACTAAATTAATTACAAATTTTAATGAAGTCTTTTTAATTAAGTCAGCAAAACTTGTCTTGTGAAGTTTTGTATTTAAGATTTTACAAATGAAGTTAAGTTTAGTGAAAGTTCTGAGTAGATTAATGTTTGGTCTGCAGTGTACACAGAGTTTATCAGTGATCATTGTGATCTGTCAACAGAGAAAGTTCGACCATTTCAGCCAGCTGCTCTGACATCTACTGGCTGTTCACTGAAAGATTTTAGTTCATTGTTACTTTGTACTGTCATTAAAATTACAAGAAAATCTATTTAAATTATTATAGAAATCAATGTTCTGATCTTTAATTACCCAGCGATGTCGATGTATTCAGTACGAGTATTAAAATAAAATGTTAAAATCTAATAATAAGTTAATAATTACTAGTATTAGAGCATTGGTCATATAGTTAATATAATTTCAGATATGTTTTTTCATATTTGTTCTGTTTTTAACGAAACAACCATAAAATTATGATAACTGCGATACATAGTTACGAGACATATTTATTAAATAAGTATCGTTTTGAATCCCACGCTTGCGCACTACCATCGTTTGTTAGCAAAGTCCCATACAAATTACAACAAAAATTCATCGTTTTTTAACCTGTTAGTGCAAATTTCAAATACACCCGTCAACTGAGAATATCCCCTATGAGAATTATGAAGTGCACGGACAGAATATTATGAGTGACGGAATTACATTCAAATGGGTAAAAGCTTTAAAAGACGACCAAAAGAATGTTTTAATGATGAGAAACGAAGTTGACAACCCTCAATGATCACGAATTATTTGGTGCAGAAAGTAAACGATCAAGTGAAAATGAGCAGATATTTCACAATTGATTCCTTTTAAGGAGTTTGCGCTGGTTAAATCTCTCTATCGAGAAACACGTTTTGCTGAATGACAATTTTCTTCCACATGTGGCAAAACAAACTCAAGACCTCATCACAGATTTTGCTAGGAACAATTTTATTATCCCCCCAACAGCTTTAATTTAGTGCCAAGTGACTACTATTTGTATTTTCAAACAAGCAAGTGAAAGCTGTTGAGAGGCTTTCAAGAATTTTAACATCTTGTCATTGACTTGTCTTTACAACCTGGAAGTAATTCTGCTTGCCTCAAGACTTAACTTGCAAAAATATAAGGACATCCATGGACGAAACACTCGACAAGACAATGACTTTTACGTACCAACTCACAGGACAACTCTGTTTGAGAAGAAGCCTGGCTATGCTGGAGCAAGACTCTTTAATGTACTCTACACAGACATAAAAATACAAAACACCAAGAAGCTGAAAACATCTCTGCAACACTGGCTCATAGACAAGTCCATCTACTGTATCAGCGAGTTTCTCACGTGTGCATGTGGTGCAAGTTTGACAAGCACTAACATTTTCACATACTTTTATAACACAAACATCCTTTTAACTTTTGTTATATTCTCCAAGAGTATGTTCAATAAAGAATCTGAATCTGAAGGATTTTGAAGGTTAAATCAGGAGGAAATCTTAAATGACAACTGTGTACAAAAGATTGTTTTTAGATATGATAAGTGCCTTAATATTGATAGCAGTTGTGTAGCTAAGTAGATAAAAATGTGTCATATAAAATAGAAATTGGTACAAAAAGTTTACTTGAATTTTTAAATATATTAAAACGGTACTAATTTAAAACACGCTTTGTACTTTCATTTTATAAGTTAAGGACTAATTAAGAATCTTTAAATAAATTTAGTTTGTAACTATGAATTAACACGGTGTACAGTACATACAGTAATCGTTATAGCCCATACTATTTTAGTGGGAAGAGAATTTAAGACAAAAGTCACACTCTTACGAACAGAAACTATATTCTATTAGTTACTGTTAAATATGAGTAGTTTCGAAAGTTTAAGACATTTAATGTACTTGTAAAAATTTTCTTTCAGAAGTCATTCAGATGGGGGCGCTCCATCTAGTGATGATTTCGTTTCTGACCAGTGCGCACTTTGGTGCGGCGAGTATTGGAACTACGTCGAGGAGCCAGTAGACGCTAAAGACAGTATATTGTGTACAGAGCCGGAGACGTGATGGGTCATCTATCATGATGTACTTGTCACTGTCCCATGACTGGCAATGGAAAAAATATTACTTTTCAATAATAATTATTTTACATTTGGTCTTACTTGGATTTTTACTACTGTATATACAAGGTATAATATTAGCACACCAAGCGTCGTGTACCAGCTTTGTTGACGTTGCATTTAAAACATCAAGCCTGTAGTTCATTTCTAGATGTCCTGCGTACAAACAAACAGACAGTCTATCATACGTAAATGAAATGTTTACAACCCCCCCCCCCCCCCCCCGGTAGACAAAAGAGAAATTGAGCTAGCCTACCGAGTGATAATGCTTAGCCAAACCTATGGATTGACATTCACCATCGTAGAACTAAAGTCTACTGATGAAACCTTTGTCTAAATATCAGGTCAATTGATAAATTCACATTTTGTGCATTAAGTTTGTTTTTATAACAGTGTTTAAATAATACAATCGTATATTCACCAAGTAATGATATCAGATATGTTGGGGTAGTTGGGCTACATGAGTTACTCTATCATATGTTAATATTTTCATATGGTTGTACTTAGTTTGCTTACAAATGTTTTCACTTTGAGAATGATATTCTTGTTCTCATTATGCATAATCACGCATCGTAAACGTGGACATGCGAGAAAAACCTCGATACTCAATAAACATTTGTTTAGTTACATTCAGAATTCCTGAAACATTAAAATTACTATTAAGACTCCACAGATACGCTTAAGTCGGGGTTTTGCATGTCTTCATAACCAATCGCGAAAACTCGAAGAAAACCGTGTTATCATTCCGTGAACTCAACACTCTTCGTTAATATTGGATACTGAGATTTGAAATATGGATTGCAAATTGTAAACAATAAACACTGCTTACAATAATAAATGGACTTGCGCTCAATAAAATCCATAATCGAATCCACGTATTTCGTGCCGGGTGCAGCGGATAGAATAATGTCTTATACTAACGGCTATTACACAGTTTAGTGTTATTTGGGAACAAGCCGGTCCTAATGTACAAGTCCCTGCCAATCTGTCAGTTGGAATCGAGATGGGCCTGTAGTGTAGTATAACTGTCATTAAATTAATAAAAGACTTATTTCAAAATTAACAGACAAGATTGTCGTCAAATATAATCGTATTTCAAAGCTTAATAAGCATTATTTAAGACACGTTGAGTGCCATACTGCAAATTAAAAGGCTTTGAATGAGAAACAAAACGTCTTTACTCAATCCTCTCGAATTATGTTAGAATTTAGCTGCGATATAAGAAAGATACTACAACATGGCGTTATAATATACACCCCAGTATATTAGGCCCACCACTGTACATACGCTTAGTAAAGGGCAGAAAACTAACGTTGTTTTATATATCTGTTAGATAAACATTGCATACACGTAGATTCCCGACGATTGTCATTACAGTTTCTATGATGCAAGTTTGTATGCATCTTCCTTTAGTGTTTGCGCATAAATAATAAAACATGGCCGTCACCAGGACTACACCATAAAAATAAGAATGTAAAGTACAACAAGTCTATAATACAACATTTCCTACTTAAGTCTACGTTTATTCAAGGTTAACCTCGTGTTGTGATCGTGTATCCTCTCCAGTCGGAGATAGAAGTATATGGCAATGGTTCTTATTTAAATCTCAAATATTCATTGTTATATTGTAATTTTTTTTAGTAATAGGAGAAATGCGCTCTTCCTACCTTCTATCACTTATTTCCTCTTCTGTTTTCATAATTTCCCTATTCTTACCGCTTAGATGGCAATATAATACACGTCCTTACGTAATAGGAATTGGAAATTATTGTGATCGACTGAAGTTTTTGGCAGAAAAATCATCTATTATTGTATAGATAGGTACTTTTTTTAATATACTTAAATTAATGTATGCTTGCTTGTAAGCTAACAATATTATACATTATTATTTGTGCTTTCAAAGCAATAACTTCTTCAGCATTATGATGTTTGTTTTCAGATTGGTTGTGTCCAAACAATAATTTATAAACATATCTGTTTGTTGGTATGTTGTTTTAACATATCAGTAACGCACATATAAGTAACGCATAATATGTTAATCAATGGTTTTACATCAAGGTGAACGATGCTATGCGTTTATACAAGCATCTGGGCGATATCGGTTATTATATGGAAGTTAAGCCCACACATTGTATTGGCACTATGCACAATCATTTAGGGTGTTTGGAAATGAGTCTTCTGTAACAGTAAATGTTCCTATTTGTTTCTCATCATATCAGGAACGTTCTGTAAAACAAAACCCAGTTAACTGTTTAATGCGGTGCGAACCGAGTTGTGTGAGCACACAGTTAGCAAGTCATTGACTCAAGTACGAGACACAGTGTGTAGTGCACATACCCATACCTAGTGTCCTCTGAACACTGGTTAGTCGCTGTTTACAAATACAGCTCCTGTCACGCTGGCATGTCTCGAAACTATCACAAATTATGTTGCCATTGAATTGCAATTGTGTTTGAAAGTTCTTCATTGTAAAATTGTAGATGGATTTTTTAAATTTTAAGTCGTAATATTGTACGTGATACAGTGAAAATATAAGCGGATTTTTTTGTTTTAAAGGAGAATATTCTATTTTTTATGTTATATTCACATTTATCAGTAATAAATACGTCTCTTAGAAATAAAAAATATTATCATGTTGTAAATACTCCGCTGTTGTCGACAATGGGATTGCAATCATTAGCTAACTCGAATATTATACAAGGGACGAGCAATTGGGAAATGAAATATTGATTATTTCAGCCTGTCAAATTTCTCTTTCAATAAAATAAAAGATGTTTTTACAAAGAATGTGTTTTAAAAGACACGTAATATGTCAATAAAAACACAAGGGTGGAGAAGATATGGCTGCTTTCACACACTGAAATCTGATGTGAGTGAAAACGTGCGTGGAGACATGTGCGCCACAGTTCACGTGCACGGCGCAGCACAGTTAGTGGCTGGCGGCGGATACTCGTGGCGTTGTAACAATGCTGTTCAGATACTCGCGGCATTGTAACAATGCTGTTCGGATACTCGCAGCATTGTAACAATGCTGTTAGGATACTTGCGGCATTGTAACAGTGCTGCTCGGATACTCGCAGCATTGTAACAGTGCTGCTCCGCACAGTGTTGTAGAGCTTTGAAGAAATGTTTCATACACATCTTGAATGCACTAAAATAATATATTTATAGGGAAATGTTGTAAAGAACAGAGCTAACCACGTTGATAGCTTGATTATAGCAGTTTTCGTTGCCATGTCATGTTATGCTACATAAAACACAAGAGACCAAAGTACATTGCCGTACAAGACTAGGCGAGTGCAGGCCTGATAATTGTGTACAGTATTGTACTTGAGACTGACATGCTATAAAGAAACTTCCAATAATTATTTATCTGTGTAAAACTATCAACACATATGTGTAATGCCGTCTTCACTATTACAAGTTAACAAAGAAATGTTAGACAGCGATTATAACCGAACTTAACATGTACTTGTACCAAGTGTATCTACCACCAATTAACACATGGTTGTGGTTGTGAGCCTATAACCTTTAGTCATTGAACAGTCTAAAGAAGAAAACCATACTAAAACGTGTTGTCTCTTGAACTATTTGAAGTACTCGAACTTGGTTGTGGCTAACGAAAGAAACAGTGCTTGTAAATATATTACAGAAAGGTATTGAGTGAACTTTAATACAAAAAGTTATAAAAATAACAAAATTCAGGTTTAGTGTATCAAGATGAGTTTATCACTAGAATATTAAAATAGAAGTGTTCCAAGGAAATTATCTGATGTGTTAGTGCTATATATGCGTGCCGAACAGAACTTCTTTACCAAACATAGTTTCTACCACACGACAACCATTTTATCGATGCAGAATCTATTCCATTTTAAAACCAAACCCATTACATAGCCATAATCAATCGGATGTAATCGTAAAAATCAATTAACTAATAACTTACACCATTTTAAGGTTGTCCAAATTCATAGGATGGGTCGAATTTATTGGCTCACACTAATTCTTATGTCATTGCTACTGGGTTTGTAAATTACATTACTTATTACATATAAAACCTTGTTACAAAAAATATTAACACTGTCGTGCTAAATATATAAAAAAACTTCCTGTTACTTATAACTCCTATAATCGAAATTTCATAAGTACATGTTACAAAACCAAAGAGAATATTCAGCGTGTTTCTAGGAAGTCTTCTTACTGGAATGTTTATTTCCGTTGTTGAAATGGAAGGGATGAAAAGGTTATATACTGCATAAAGCTCACATAAACTATAAACCAATAACTATGTTTTTTGTATCTATTTTTTTATTATTATTATTATTAATTATTGCTCATATAGGTTTGGAGCTCTTTTTATAATGTAACCAGGTTAAGGGATTGTTGTAGTCAGCAATTCTGAAAACTACGTGAGATTTTCGGTTACAAGCGCGTCGAATATTCGAGACTCCGTTGCGAAGACTAAGGCCTTATTCATAAATCCTTAGTATTATTCAACCGGAAAATGGCCGATGGATAACTGGATAATTTCTGATAATTCTGAAGTTAGACGAACTCGTCGGTGTAGCCGTAACTACGAAATGAGCTGTTACGCGGTTAATTCTTTACTTTTAATATTGTAACCAGAATTCTATAAAACGCTATGTGCTTTTGAAAATGTTCATTGTTTTAGGAAATACTAGAAACATGTAACATTAAGTGTTACGATCCTCAGATGTTTTTATATACATTCAAAACTTCAAACTGCCTACAATCATTTAAGTTGTAAACAATTACATATTGTAGTCTTCCATCGGCAGTGATGGTCAAATTTCAAAAGTTGTTCTGGTAAATTGAAGGCATTACCAATATTAGGATTTTATGTCGGCTATTGATAGCATTAATGGTTACATACATTTTCATTGTTCTTGTGGATAGTGACCAGGTCTTTCATTCCAGCTATATAATGTCCATTGAGGTTTCATCACTTCAAACTCACATACAATTTGTAGATTATAAGTAGGTATAATGTCTTGCCATCGCCATAGTTTAGAAAACAGTTTCGATATCTGTAAATATCACACCAATCCTAAGATCAGCGCTAGCTGACTATGGTAGGACTCAATGTGACAATGTGAATCAATATAGTTAAACTCTGAAAAAACCCATCCTATGTCAACGTTTTTGGGATGGAAATCTCTGGGAGATCGTATAATATGCGTAATACTTCCAGGAAACCATTAGAAGCAAATCTCTTGTGTCAAGTTATGGGTGGGTATACCAACCTTCAGTTGCCGACAGTTTTGGGCCGACTATTGAGGCCTAGGTCAACTTGTCGGCTTGACAGCTCTCTCCGTGTGCAGATCGCTTCCGACTTGTCGGCTACATGGCACAGTAGAGACTGACAATCACGTGGCACCATCTCTTCTTCTCGGTACAATCTACTGCAAGTTTAACGATTATCTGGTTACAGGAATTCCGTAATCAAAATAAAACTATAACCCATACACACGTTTAAGTTACCTGAGATGTTTTAATTACAAGCTATTACGATTGCAATACGCTAAAATAGTTAATGAATAAAAAAATACTGCCTTTAAAGAAGTAGGTTCAGTTCTAAATAATGCATACGTATTCAGTTACGTACTGCAGTTAGATCGAGATATGTATCTACGTTAGTGAAACGATAAAACTGACTTAATGCATGTTTGTGGCTGAGCGTTAGCAAAGCTTATCACTTGAGAGAGCTGGAAAAATTACATTTGTTTGTCAGAACAACATCACGAGAACAACCTGGCCTATAGATTTGAAATGTCACATGAAGCTTTATTTGTATATAAGTAACACTAATTCCGATTATGGTAAATGTCACCTCATAGGATTTAGATGATCGTTGGAAAACATTTTTCTTCTTAAGGGTAGCCATGTGGGCATTGAGAAAGCGCAGAATGAACATATTTGTAAACAGACTGAGTACAATCATATACAATTTTAACACATGACATAACAACACATGTAACTATCCGCAAGATATTTTGAGGAAACTTTCATCAGTAAACCATAAATTTTCCATCACACTTTATTCCTACATAGAAAGGAATCAAGTACTTGAATAATGAAGTATGAGTTGGATGATGGAGTATGACCATATATGAGATTCGGCAGAGCGTTATTGAAGCCTATCATCAGTAGTAAAATTTCTTGTTTGCCGGGAATGTAGAAATTTCTTTTCTGTATGATTGTCTGTCAGACGGACATCTCAAAAGTTAAATGAGCTATGGATTTGAAATATCCCATGCAACCTTCTCAGCGAAGCCTGTTACGAGACAGACGGTGTAGCTGTAGCATACCACCATTTATTAGTTTACTAGGATGTGCGCTATATTTTATTTAGGAGGTCAGTACAAGAATATTTTTGTATACATATTTTTATAAACGTACCCTTTCTTAGTTAAAAAACCTCAAAGTTTGTTTTTGTTGAGTATATACTATGATATTTATAATACCGTATCTAACAAAGGAATTTACGTATCTTTAATCAGAGTTGAATTACACAACAAGAGACCACAGAGTAGTAAACTTTGCTATAATATTGTTTGTTACTCTATGGCGATTGGTGACATTAAAAGTCAGTTCTTTACCTTTCCATGTTAACAGTTACGCCAGCGATTCCCGGCCAGGTAAGTTACGTGTAGTTATTATTATTAATTGTTTAACATCTTTCAGGATAACATTTCCCTGTATTAACATACAATAGAAAAATCATTCATCCCAGAGGTTGAAGGAATAAATTTAAAGCATTGTCTCATATACAAAGGGTCTTGAATTTATTGTAATGACGCGTACTATTGCGTATATTTTCACTGTAAATACTTATTACATAGTTATGAAATTCAGGTGCGTTTAATCAGGCTAAACCAAGAACTCATAGTCTAGACTGGAATTATTTTAGTAGTGATTTTTTTATGAAATAAATTAATGTTGTTTTTTTACAAAAGCAGAAACACATTGAGTACATACTTATTTGAAGATACCCTTGATAAAAGTTAAAAAATAATGTGTGACAGGATGATTAAACCTTGCATAAGTTAGTAAGTTTCAGGTTATAGTAAAGATTATTATAAGTGTTATTAGTTAAAGTTGTATTCCATAATCAGGGAGCAGATTAAACAGTCTACATATATATATATATATATATATATTTTGCGTCTATAATATAAAGAGTATATTTTGTAGATTAAACGCAGAAAGAACGTTTGCAATCATATTCAGCGTAACACAGTTTGTTGTACTGGCAGATGACAAGACGTGCTGCGTTATTTGACACCAACGAGAGCCATTAATTACACATACACGATGTAGTCACATCCTTCATATCGAATTTCCTGTCTACTATTCCTTATTGGTATTGATCATCCAGCGATTATGATTTAGATTGACTTACCATATAATCATAATTTCTCTATTTAAACATAACGCAATAGAATTGCTAAAATGCTAAACAGAGGTTAACGATTATGAATGAAATAGAACTCCTGTATTTTAAAGCAGTATTTACGATTTTCCCATACTTTTTTGTACTTTGGTATCATTGAAAAAATTATTCATTTCACACTACCTTAACGAACAATAATACTTTTACAATAACACATTGGAACAAGACTAAAACTACCTTAAGTAAATTCATGGCAGTTCAAGATATTCCATGGCAATTTACGGTAATTCAGGGTAATCTACGGTTACTAAGGGCTGTCAATGTAAATTTACGACAAATCATGGCAGTTCACGGTAGTCCATGGCAATTCAGGGTATCCTATGGCAATTCACAGCAATTCAGGGTATTATATGGTTACTAAGGGCAGTCCATGTAAATTTAGGACAAAGCATGGCAGTTAACGGTAGTTCATGGCAATTCACGGTAATTCAGGGTAATCTATGATTACTAAGGGCAATCCATGTAAATTTACGACAAAGCATGGCAGTTCACGCTAGTCCATGGCAATTCACGGTAATTCAGAGTAATCAATGGTTACTAAGGGCTGTCAATGTAAATTTATGACATCATGACAGCTCACGGCAGTTCATGGCAATTCACGGCAATTCAGGGTAATCTATTGTCACTAAGGGCAGTCCGTGTAAATGTACGACAATTCACGGTAATCCACAGCAACTTCCGGTATTCCACGTCAGTTCACGGTAATGCATATTGATTTACAGCAAATCATCACAGCACATTAAGGTAATGCAGCTATTCACGATCAGTTTCATCAATGCAACTAATCAGGTTCCATTGTTTGCACAAGACTCGCTAGCATTTCTATGAAATTTATACTTTTAAATGTGTATCCTTATGGAATTTACCTTCCATAAACATATCACCAATGTACTTAGATTTCAACTTTCCATTGAAATTAAATAGTTTATAGTTTTGAGTACGATACGGGTACGGGAATCCTTTATGACGTTGAATAGATTATTGAACGATAGCCTTGAACTTATAGCCTGGTACTTCAATAATGCCGAGATTTTATCTTTTACAAAAAAAGTTACTTAACTTAAAATTAAGTAAAAAAATTTCAGATTCATGAGAGTGAGATAGCATACACTTTACAATGTTATAATGAATTGCTTTCCTGTCGTATTTCCAAATTATCTAAAACTCCCGTTTCGTCTAAAGTTGAATTTAGTTACTCACTACAACGATATTGGTCATTTCAAGTGTGAGCCAAACGTAAAAACTGATAAAAAGTAAGTGCTATCTTTCTTTTTCAACATTCTATCATTCTATCTGGCGAAATCATTCTATCAGGGCAATCATTCTATTCAAACTTCCAATTTACTGAGCTGAATCACTCCTAAATATACACTGTATTTCCGTAGGGTAACGTATTATATACTCTGTACCATATTCAGTTCTTACTATATTACATTATTCTTCTCTTACATCCTGTTCGGTATAAAGTTTATCCTCTATACAGGTTTTCAATTTATAATGAAAATTGTTACATAATGCTGAAATAATGCGAATTGGTATAAATAGAAAATTACCCTGATGAGAAGGGCGTTGATTGTGAAATGAGAATTTCCCGCAGAACGACTTCAGCAGTCTTACAGAAACTGGTCTCCAGAGAAAGCGAGCAAACGAGGCGCAGAGACGGAAGCAATGGCTATCAGCCCTAATTGTGGTTGCTAATTGGACTTATAATAACTGTATCACACACGATAAGGCTGTACTATCGCTGAGCTGGTGATGTGGGTGTTCTGGAGCCACCGCAGATGTGACGTCATCATCAAGACGACGAGATTTCAACAACACATCAACACCGTGCGGAATATCGTTCATTCTCTCAGTACAGGCCTAAACCAGAGTTATAAATCTAGCGATTAATGCTTGTGTAATAAGCCAAGAAATAGTTTTCTTACAATACAAACTGTAATTTTATTGTTATAATACTAAATTTTGTTAACGTCTTGATAAATATTTTTGTATTACATTTCATGCGTGTCAATATCACGAATCCACAGTCCACACGCCGTGTAAGGCTTTACCTCAAGCGATTCCCACTTTGGTTATATGATTATAACTGGCGTATGTCTGGCGATATCGGATTACTGCGAAAGACGATGTGTTTACATACAGTGTAGGCTGGTGTGTCAGATTTGTCGATGAAGAATTTATTTTCAATAACACTATAAAACATTAGAGTTTCCGAAAATGCTGGTCAAACAGGACTTCCTGCTTTGGTTTTTTTCATAATATTTGCTGTACAAAGCGATCATAAACAATAACGGATTTCGTGTTACGTTGTTTGACAAAAATTAAACTTATACAGAACAGAATTATAAGTGTATTGTTATCCTTTAGGACTATCTGAAATGTAGAAATATTTGCCCCGCCTCAGCCAGTATAGAACTAGTCGCAGAAAGCGGGGCTGGGCCTTTGTATGCCCGCGGTGACAGTTCTGTCCTTCCAAGGCGTGAGATCCTGCACTTGGCACCCTGTCATAGATATTAAGGGTGACATCCCTTGATTTACCACTGTACGGACTCTTTTTTTCTAAAATTTTTAACCATAAAAGTGAAGTCTGGATATGAGGACTACGCTAAAATATACAGCACGAGTATCTTCCTCGCTCTCAGAGAATGGCTGGGTTAGGGCGGGGTCTACCTGCTCCAGTCCCGCTCACGCCGCCGCATACCCGCCAACAACCCTGTCAAGGTTACCCGTCTGTCTTGATTTACTACGTGCCCTTGTATTAGCACCCCCGAACGTATCCCTCCTCGCTCGTGACGTCACGAAAGGGAGTGCTTAACTAGCGCAGTGACTCATGTCTTGAATAAGAGGGGATGTCTTATTCATCGACTTGACCGTGTCCACGTCCTGATTTAGCTCGCTCTTGCCCATGCGATGAATAACCAATGCAAGTTAGCACCAAACTGTGAAAGTTTTTACGACGTCTAAGTATGACAACGTGTAAAGTTTTTCACAAAGCTCTACAGTGTTATTTTATTAGTCGCCAATTGCAGTGATACACTTTCCACCATTAATACTAGACACAGAATTTACATATAGAATTTATATATTTATATTCAATAATGAAACATTTTCTGAATCTTTTCTCAAAAACTGTTAGACATACCAATTTAATGTAAAAACCAATGATTTCTCAAAAGAGTTTGAAATAAGATGCCACACGACGTACCACGAATGTTTTTCAAAATACCTATCTATTTTTTTAGAAATTGGAAATTGTAAAATATGGGTACCTATGTGGTTCAACATTTTCAATTACATTCATTCCAAAAAAACTGTTTGCATATGTTATTATTTGTATTCAGAATTTACTAGTACTTATTATTCACATAGAGATTTGGGATGTTTTTGAAAACCCACATTTGTTATGTTTCGGTTCGCAATTTCAAAATAGTTAAATTTTTTTACTACTTCAATCTAAAGGATATTCTTGTTTTCAATGACGCGCTTATTTGTTTGAAATTTAGCAACGAGCAATATGATAATACATTATGTTCACAAAAGTAAGATTTTTCCGTTACAGTTACAGTTATTAAGGCCACATTATCATTCTTGTAGGGTTATCCTCATTTAAATTATGTCTACAGTAGATAATGGACCAAGTACAATAAAACAGATTATTGTTAATCAGTCACTGCAAAGTGAAGTAATTAATGCAAAATGTATTATTGACGAAGATTCCAAACCTCGAAACGCAGTAATTTATTTTTGCAATATTAACGATGGCAAATATCTGAAATCAACGATGGCATTGTTTGAAACATCGCGGTGTTAAACACTTTGGTTTCTGTATTGCATTGGTCCTGAAAGTATGGAACAACTGGTAAATATATTGATGCTGAGCAGTCTAGTGACCTTGTCCATGCCATGAAGAAACACCTACCAGGAGTGATGTCAGAGCCCGGGGGGATGATTTTCCAGGGTGTGCTAAGGCAGCAGTAGACTACAAGGTGTTGTGTTTACCAATAAGCAGCAAATGAAGTAGGCAACAGTTAAGTAAAATAATAGTAAGCACAGCATTTGTTGTTGATTAAAATTAGGCTCGAAAAGTGGATACGTAAAAAGTAAATTCTCAGGATGTGTTCATGGTATAAAGGTACCGTTAATGTTAATGTTAAGGCCTATTACTTTTTCTTAATGCAATAAAAAAACTTAAGAAGTTAATTGTATATAAAACTAGCTGTAATTGAATTTAGCTGTTACCTGCGCCTTCGCACGCAATCTTTAGAACCGAAGTCCTTATATTACTTAGTAAAAGCAATTATGATGTAATATGATGGGAGTCCTATAAAAATTTTAAAACGTTAGTAGGCATACATCAGGTAGATATTATTTAGTTCATGGTAAGTAGTATCAGAGTTTAAATTAACTATTATATCGGCACGTGTAGGAGCATTTCTGGTTATAATTAATTATATACATAACGTCACAGCTGAATCTTGTCATCCCAATCAAGAAAACACAAATCTCGGATCACACAGGTCTCGGAAACTTATTTCGGTCAAAAAACGTATATTTCCAGTCCTTGTTATATATTTCAGGTCTAATATTTCCAGTACCATAGTAGAGTTTGCCTTGTTGTTCTGACGAAGAAAAAATATATATACTTACATAGGACCGAGATGCCTACTTAAGACCGTTTAAATTCACTTACCTACTATGTCACAGTTTAGCTTGCCACATTGCCTCGATCAAAATACTACATACGTTCGATTATCTAGTTCTCGGAAATCTATTTTGGTCAAAACCGTGTTGACATAGTTGAGTTTGCCTTGTCCTGATGAAGAAAATACACACATAAGTAGGACTGAAAAGCCTATTACGACCTAGGGGGAAGTCCTACCTACTTCTTAAGTACTTTCAGTTTAAGGGGGAAATCCTTATTAAGGTTATGCAACATTCCAAAATAATCGTTATTAAAGTTTTGTGTTACACTTGTTTTTTTTTACTGTATCCAGGGAAAGAATGAATCGTTGAGGCATGTTAGTATTCATTTCTCTGTTTTTCCATAAGCCATTGTTAAAATGCAATATCATAATGTCGAGGAAGCCCACCAGTTCAAAGTAACTTATGTGAAAACATTCATAACTTTGTCCATTAAGGTTAGTTTTATAACAGTATTAGATGATTTTAATTAGTCACTGGCGCAATCTGGAGTAAATTTTATATATAAATGTTTTATTTACTGTCTGCATTACACTACTGATCAAGCACTGTTTACATATTATTCATAAAATTTTAAATGTAAACAGATGTTTCAGAAAGTTTGTCGAACTTAGCTGTCAACGGCTGTTTAGTGCCAGTTTAATTTGAATTATGAAACGTAAAAACTGCCATTTTTACTGAATTCCAAAATATTCCAGGTAAATTTTCTTAACCTTTTTCTTCATAAAAAAACTTCCCCCTCGGATTTCAATGGACATTTTACAAAAAGAATTAACCGAATTGGTCCACCCGTTATCGAGATTAGCGCTTACCAACACATTTGGCGATTCATTTTAATTTATAAGATAGGCCATAATTAAATAACATTTAATGAAATTCCAGTAATTAGGTTTGGAGTGACATTGATGGCCTCGATAAGCGGCGTGACTCAGTGAGTGGGTGACTGTATGGTCTCAATCCGCTGTGTTTGTGTGAGTGAGAGGGCGCGTGTGTGTGAGTGAGCGAGCCCTAGGACTGCCGCCGTCCGGGAGTGCATAATCTACACCGCAAAATAATTACATTAATAAAACAAATGAAATGCAAAACAACAAAGCTGTGCCATAACAGCTTGATCGGATTTACCTTCTCTCATCCTTATAAACCCATCGATGACGATGTACTGTGTTTAAGTATATTCTCTGCTCTGTAGGTATATTAATAACATGTTAAATTCGTCGCGTCGGCTGGTTTCTAAGAGGATTATTTTTGAATTATGTGTGCCTTATTAAAATGTAATATATATATTAAAATCCTAGTGGCGTAAATAGAAAATTATTCAGATGGGGGCTGACACACGAAGGTAGTACTACGGTTCTTCCCTGAGTAGAAATTGTTAACCTCATAAATATATTTTAACATGTATCATGTGTATCGTGTCAGGGGCATGCTCATACTGACAATATTCAAAAGAGCTTTAGGTATTGTGTCATTAGTAGAAATTCATACTTAAGAAAAAGTTATTGGTACATTGCTATAGGGCAACACATTAGGAACACCAGGCTAACAGTCTGAAATAGTCTTATACTCCCACTTCCAAGGTCTTAACTAAATTCTTCAAATTGCTGTTATCATTGAAAACTGGATATAGTGAAATTTAGGTTGACATAAGAATGAAATATGTTAATTTACCATAGCAACACTTTAATGCCAAATAGTAAAATATAAGGTATAAAAATAGGTATATTTCAACTTTACAATGTAGCGAAGGCTCGATTGGAAAGATTCCTGAGAGCTGTGCACTGGATTTACTTCCAATATAATTATGGGCATCAGATTGCTACGACGATCAAATAGTAAATACTCGTTTACACATTCACTTTAGTTGGTTTTTGTATTTATAACCGTACAAATTGCATGTATTATGTATATAAACATACATTTTACGAAAGCATATAGAATACCAAAAAGCCTAAATATATGAATCATTGTGTGGTGTAATAAAAATCAACTGAAATGAACGCGAGTTTCGGGTAAGATGTTTTTACCAATAGTAATTAAAACTTTTTGACGCATATGTGAAATGCTATTTTTGAGGCAGTCTTAAAGTAGGAAATGTCGGAAGTACTGTAGAATGTCTGGCTGGATTCGTCAATTCTGAGACATTTTACTTTAAAATGTTATGGTAATCAATTATAAACGAAATGTAGAACTAAATATTGCATGGTGTAAGACATTTTGATCAAATCAATTCTAAATCATTAAATTTTTAACACAATATTAATTAAAACTTTGAAATAGACATGGTAGTGATTTGAGACTATAAACACTTTGCTCGCAACCGTGTTCAATTATATATTTTTCTTTCAAACACTTTTACATGTTTTGTATGGGTAACTACGAAGGGAACGAGAAACTCACAGAATAAACAAATGTTTATCAACTGACAATCGTATGCCATTTATAATATGACATGCAAATGTGATGAAGTTATATTTTGGTTTGGTCGGTTGGATCTACCTGTTCTACTGTCCGTCGGGTCCTTCGATACTTTTTTGTATAGGTTAATTACATTTTATATTGTGATGTCTTCACGAAGAACTGTCACGTTTTAATATAATTAGATAATAATAAACAAAACAGGCTGTTTTACGACTGTATCCGATTCCTCCGTGATGTTTTCCTGTGAAGTTAGATTCATATTTGATATTTTATACTGTGAGTTTTTAGTGTTTCTTGGTCAGAACACCTTGTATCAAATGAAAAAAAGGATTTTGTAGGAAAATGTAACTTATTCCTGAGGAACTTTGATTTAAGGTGTAAACACGATTCTAAACTGAAAAAAGCGTTTTAAGCTTTTTCCGTTAAAGATTTACAACCCTGCAAACAAAAACAAAGTTGAAAGTCTGCGACACTCTGACACATTACATAAACTTTAATTCTATACCTAATATTTAAATATTTTTTATTATCAAAATGTAAAAGGATATAAAAATATTATCGCCGGTTCTGTTCAAAAATGCTAATACTATATAGTAACTGTTCATATTGCTATCTCGCGCCCCATTTTAACGAACTTAGGAACTCGTAGGGAGCGATTGTAGGGTTTCTCTGGGGTCAAAGAAAAAAAAACAGTTTTATAGAAAAATATCGAACTTTTTTGTCTGTCTCAATGTAATTTGTTTCTATCTCGTTTCAAAACCATGTTATGGTATTATTTAGTAGTAATTAACTAATTTCTTGCCTCATACAGTGAATATAACTGGTTGTTTCTTAGTTATTACTTTTTTTTGAATGGAGGACAAACATTTAAGTAAATTCGCAGAATTTTTATCTCAGCAATATTTTATCTATACTATGCAATACGAAAAAGAACAACTGTTATATTAAAAGAGTTCTTTACAATCGTATGAAAACACTTTATGCAGGTTTTCAATAACAAGAGGGTTGTTTCCTAATGAAAGGGAGTGAAACTCTGCTTACATTGTTTATGGTACAGAATTAACTGAAAACTTTGAGTCAAAATGAATACACATTAAATAATAAGAAAACATTATATGAATTAGGATTGTGTTTACTTTAGTGAAGTTTCACACCTAAACGTGTATAAAACACGAATATAACACAATTTTCTTCAGTCACAAAACTCGCAACGAATCCAACTTATACAAATATATTCTTGAATGTATTGTTTATTCTTTTTGTCTCATTTCTAAGATGGCTGCTAAGCGAGTATGTTTTTACTCTATTCCAGGGAAAAAAAATCGTCATTTTATAATCTTATATTTATGTGACATTCTATAAAAGTATTACAGTATTGTATACAGATACTACTGTAGTTTCAAAATTCCAGATAATAACTTTTATCTAATTTGAAGTGGAAACTCCGCTATATGGGCATCGTACTTATACGCAGTACCTTGTAAGAGATTTTTGCTTCCTTCACATAATGGCTGACGCCATTTTCGTTTACAGCCTTATTATTGATGTTCATTCATTTCCGGTTTACAAGTTACAATAGTCGACGGATTATTTAACCGACTAATAAACTTAACCGTCTAATCTATTGATCAATGTAATTCTTACAGTGAATTTTTTGTTTGAGGTTTGTTTTGACAATGGAAAGGATTGCGAATGAAATATGTTTCTGGACATTTTCCATTGTTCAGTGACACAAAAAAATCAGTAAAACTACGTTCGAGATCCTTAATCTGATCTATTTCTTAGATGAATAATCTATTTTCTTATTTTTATTGGATTGTAATTTATGTGTTAGGTTATTTATTCACCTGGGGATGAGATCAGATTCCTTGACTTACCCCTGGTAAACGTAAAACGTAGGGCAATCTTTAGTAGGACAAGTCTGCTGATCTTGCATATTGCAATCTTAACTAGTTGACGAGCTTTGAAGCCTTGGTCACCATACATTGTTTTAAGGCTCGTCATATTTAGCGTAACTATCCGACTGTCTTAAAATCGCTAACTATTAATCTCTGAATCTAATTAACCCGTTGATCAACTTAAATCCCCCAGTAAACCCCTCCCCTGGGGTCACTATAGTATAAAATGTCAACAGTCAAGTATGACCGAATCATAGGTGGCTATCATTCATAGTTGGGGATTTCCCATTCGCTAGCTTTGTAATGTCACTGTAAATTCTCAAGCAGAAACTGTTCCACTTTAATTCTTATAGGAAAAAGCTGAAATAGTACACGAGTATTACTCTTATTTCATAACTGGTAACGAAGTCTTTACTGAGACATGATCGCGTTTTACGTGCGAGAAGACGTCCAAGCGCGGAAATTTGATCGACTAACCGGGAGAGTTCTCTCGAACGAGTTATGAACGATCAAACTGCGAAGTGTCAAAACTGCTTTAACCTTCCATCTATCTAATAGATGTAGTTACATTTCATCACGTACTTGATTAGGCAGCCTATAACGCATACATAATCGAATATGATATTCTCAATAAATTCTGAAAATGAATTCCGCTATTTTCTTCTCAAACTATTAGGAGACAATATAAAATTTTTGTTTGTCAGAAGTTTCATGTCCATGCTTTTATAATAATTTACTAAAAAGTAATAACGGCTCTAAATCAACACTGGTTTATTTCTTCTAGTACATATTTATCGTCACCCCGAGGGTCGGACATTGTAAATTCTCGGTTATAGAGTCCTGACTCTTGTCCACTAACAAGGAGGAGGGTATAACAGCAAAATCGTTTACGCTGTTGCTACGTTTATATTCCTAATTAAATTAATTACTAGGCAGAAGTTATTTCGTTAAATAGACGCATAATAGAATTCTAATGACAAAAACAGCAGACTTTAAACATTTTTTTATCGATGCACAAAAATTGCTGGAATTCTGTGTCAAATTTAGAAATAAAAGGTTGTGTTTTACCCCCCTCCTCACTCACATGAAATATAACCATAGACATATCTACGTTTCTAAACTTAACGTAGCTATGGCGAGAAGGGTTGATTCAATGTGAATGTTGAGTTTGGAGTTAACTTTAACTCAACATTCACATCCGACTAGAACAGTGTTCACAACGCGATCCTACGGTTAAATCTAGGAACTGCCATTTACGAAATCTAACGCAACACTAGCGAATTCTGTTGACTGGTCCTAGCTACTAACTTCTTAGCAAGACCGTTGCGATGTACAGCTGATTGAAGTGACCACTGGTCAGTATTAAAAATACTCTGACTATTATGATAATATTGCTTTAACGTACACCATTTTCGTGTGCAAAATTATATATTTTTACTACACATCCAATAGAAAACCGGATATATAATGTTAAAGTTTTGTATTAACTCCTTTCGTGGCTACATTCACTTTCAAAGCGCTATCTATATCAGCTAACTATCAATGTTGTAGGGATACCTGTAGGTAGAAATGGGTAATTACATTACATTTCGGTATCCTGTAGTCCTGTTGTACACGTACTCTTCGCCAATATTTTGAGAATTTGTTCATCGTGTCAAGACAAACAAAAAGTGTAACATAAGCATGGGTTAGAAATACTTAGTTTACCATCTATCTGTCTGTGTGTGTGCTTTTTAAATTGCATTTTTTATTTAAGAAACCAGTAATACAGAAAACTAAAATTTGACACATTATTGTTCTTGTAGTCTTAAGTCAAGGGACAATTAACCTTATACCATAGTATTAATATTCAAGATTAACGATTTAAAGCTTAATATAGAAAATGCTAACAAGAGTATGAAAATACAAGAAATATAATAAAAGTTGATAAATTTAATAACAAACATTTTAGATGATAAACACTAATCAGTAAATAAAGCTTGTAACTGTTGTAATTCACTGTAATGATGCCGTAAACGTTCAAACAATTACAATAAAGAACAACAGGGAGTTCGTAAACACTATGTGTGTCGATGATCTATAAAGGGAAAATCCAATTTTTAATATTCACAAATGCTAACAAAGTAACCAACTTTATTCGGCAAGGTTTGATGAAAAACAGTGTTTAACCTTACTCAACAAGTGCCATATCAAACACAGCATTTGCTTTTGTAATAACATATTTTTGAAATTGGAATTTTAAAGCATTTAATATATATCAAAATACCATAAAATTATTTTTAACAATATTTAAAAAATGCCTTTATTATTACATTTTTCAAGTTGAAATTGTTTTATTGAAAACTACTGTATTATTTTTTAATCTAAAATTTTAGATGTTTGTTACGTCATAAATTTCTTTTACGATACCCATATTCTGTTAATATTAAAATATACTCAGTATATTTTTAATTTAATTTGTAAAACTGTGCTGCAATGGGATATTTGATTGCAGATTTTTAATTTGAAAACAACATACTGTACATATAAGAAAAAGTAAAACTTTGTGTATGAATTCATATATTTAGTATTAAATTCAATACATTGAAGATAATCTAGCTCAAAGCGCAGTGATTTTAGTTCGTATTCTTGTGTTAATTACCAGAATCTACATAATTTACAATTGTTTGAATTTATCTTAAACAGATTATAAGAGAACAAGTAGTAAAAAACTGAAGCGATATATTAAAACTTTGTATTTTACTATCGAGGACATAATCAGATTTTAACTTTTAAATGACTAAATAGAGATAACTTATTAAATTATTAGTTTTTATATCTAAAATGTTTAATAACTGGCTCACACGAGGGTTTATACTATGTTTATAGAAAACCAACACAAGGTTATTTTAAGTGACAAACTTCAGATACATACTTATTTAGCGTTAGCTATCACATCATTCGACATTCGACAATCCTCAAGTTTACGTAACTTGTAAACATAACCTTTGCCTCCATTAAGCACACGTCAAATGATAATGACGTCAGAGCTTCTTGGCCTTGTTGTTATAAAGGAGTACTGATCTGTAAATGAAGTATGCCCAGTACCGAGATTGGTGTGTTCGGAAAATTGCAGATTTACGTGTTATATGTTGTTAGTTCGTGCCTAGGTATAAACTGTATTTAATTATTTTATGTTTTTTTGACTATTATTTATATTCATTATACCACTGATAGGCTATATGCATTATTGGTCGAGGGTTAGCGAAGTCTATCACTTGAGGGATTGGAAAAATGTCATTTGTCTCTGTCTGTCTGTAATCCGCATGTTATTTCTAAAACCAACTGACACATAGACATGAAATTGTGCATGAAGTTTCATCTGTATATGAAAAACACCGAGTTGGATGGTGGTACACACCACTCCATGGGTTTGGCTGAGTGATGTATTTATACATTTATTAGTCTTATAGTTAATAATGATGGCAACGAGGAAATGCAGAATAAATGAATGTGTAAACAAACTGGCTACAGCCATATGATATTTTAACATGTGAAATTTGTATACATAGAGTAATATTCAAAATAATAGATTGAAAAGCCAATGTTACAAGTTGGTGACAAGATTTGATATCAGCGCACTTTTGCGTTGTACTACGTACCCTCCTTAGCCCAACAGAACTTTTTTTTATTTAAAAACTCTTATGAAACTTTACATACTGAAATGAACAAAAATGTGTTTGATTTGGCAAGATATTACTAGAAACACTTTCAATTTTACATACAAGGACAAAAATAAGTAATGGTGCATATCCAACCATGGCATTTGGCTGAGCGTCATTGGGCTGACACTCAGCTTATCACTCAGTGGGCTGACACAATTTCTCTTTTGCCTACCTGGAGGATCTAAAAATTTCTTTTTGTACGATTGTCTGCCTTTCTATCTGACCGCAGGTCATCTCAAGAACGAAAATAATTTATACTTGAAATTGTTCAAGCAACCTCAGCGATGCCTGTTACGCAACACGTGTTGTGACTTAATCCTTGTTGTTGCTATACAGAAAATAAAAGGGGAAGAACTAAATCTATTGTCTATTGTTTTCACTCATAAATACCTTATGACACACTTACTGATCCATCACAAGATCTTTGGATCAACCCGAATGGATTTAGTTGGAGTTCGGTATACAGAATTAAAAGTTAATTACACGTATTTCGCAATTAATCCTGGTTTAGTTTTTAAAATCCACGTCCTTTTCTGTCACTCATTCTAACTATTATTTGTTGGTGCTTGAGTTTTTCGAGGCATGACAGATCATTGCCAACAAATAGTAATACGACTTGGTTTAACTTCCAAACTATTTTATCCTAAATTGGACATCTCAGAGGCTAACGAACAAATGTATATAAAATATTTCACATATTGTTACGAGACATATTGAGTGCTCACTAAGGAATTACTTTGTTCTACGGCATATCGCTTCCAATTCATGTATAGGTATAATTTATCTACGAATCCTCATAAGGCACACTAAGGCCACTCTTGCTTATCAACTGATTGGCAATCCTATTGTCTATGGTTGTATTGTTGTCTATCCTCCAATACCCATCACATCCATTTCTTTATTGCAAATGTACAAGTGCCGGTTTCCAGTTACATCCCTAAGGAAACCCATGAAATTCCAGAAATAATGCAGCAAAAATGAGATTTGTTGTAATGAAACAGATTTGTAAGAGATGTGTAGGGACATCTCGCCGTCCAGCTAAAGCTGGCCGATGTTTATAGCCGTTCCCTGCCTCGATTCATAGCTTGATGCTTGGCAGATTGTGAGGCTCACATAACAACCCCGGTCGTTACATCTCCTGTTCTCTGTGACTTAAGATGATGTGGTAGGTCTATTCGGTAAATGTTGTGTAACATTTTGTCACAGCCATGTAAAATACTTGTTGTAAATTTAACTATGGAAAATAATTTTTTAACGATTCCACGAGGAGATGTGGTCGTATTTGGAAGCATCTCATAACTAGCCCAAAGAAAACCTGTTGAAGATAAAGATATAAATTGTTTATAAAATATCAATGCCTGGAGTGAAATGGTTTTGTTTAAAAAACCCCTAAGTGGTACATCGTTAAAAAACGTGTCACTTTCTGAAACCATAAATTATGTATATTTTGTAAAATTCAAATTTTTATTTCCAGTCACTTTTATTTCAGCCTGCTTATAAAATTACCTAAATTCCATACCTTAAATGCGTATAATTCTCGTAGAATGATAACCCTAAAAAGCTTGGTCAGGTTCTACCAGGCCGTTCAGATTTTTGTAATCCTCTCTTTGTTAGTGTTCTGATGAACAGGTTAGGAAAAACGCAGGGTAAAATCATGTCTGTCATCATTATGCTGTCCTCCACAGACCTCGAGGCGATCGCTTTAAGTGTAATGATGCCGTGTACGACACTTACTGCTGGTATATCCTGGTATGGGTAGGGTTGATAGTATAGTCATAAAAGGTATAGATGTTACCGACTGTCGTTTAATGAATGGTGATCCTGAATCGAGTGGTTTTATACGTTACGAAAGTGGCTGTGTCAGAATACAATTGATGGAGACTGGTACATTGTTCACAGTGATTATATCACGCAGAGTTCTTTGTAACCACACCTCTCACTATCGGTTGTTTATAAAATCACCAGTAGAGCACACCAGCAGCCATATCGACTGTACAAGACAGGTCTTGAGGTCAAGCGATGTGGGTGCTATCACAACGACCTCCATTCCTTATCTATTACACCTTTTTCCAGTTTGTAAAAATGATTTTTCTAGCTCTGTAAACACATCTTGTCATTTCCATTGTCATATGTTTTTAATGTAAAAAATTAAATATGGCCAGGTGGAACCTAAATTAAAATTAAAACCCCAAATACTTTTATTATCAATAATTGTGACATACAGGTATATCATTGTACTATTGAATATTGAACTATCTTCAAAATTATAGTCATCCCTACCAACAGAACAAATACAATTAGTTTTCTTTTGTGATTTAAATTAATAGACTTAAGTTTGAAACTGTAGACCCTAGAATTGCATAATGTGCTATTTGAATATCTTGATAATGTCGAAGTGGAAAAGCGCAACAGATTATGGAAAACAGCACAAGGCTCTAGGTTAGTTGCACGCAACAGGTACACTCGTAATTGATGCTTGCTGCGTTCTTTCTTATGGATGAATATTAATGCTGCCATTTAAATTATTTCTCCCATATTCTACGTAATACATGTTTTATTGCATTTTATTGATTTTTTGGCACTTCATCAAATTCGACCGTATCCTTAAAATGTCACAATGTATTAATTTGAGAAAACACATTCTCATTTTTGATTTTTGCGAGTTGGCTCGAGAGTTTTCATTGTTTGCAATGGGAATTACAGAAGGGACTGTCCAATATTTGTGGGTATTGTGGGCTGAGATTAACGATAGAAAGCGTTCACTCGACCTTTTCTATATGCATACATCCTCTAGCCATACTGTTGTCCAGACTCTCTGGCAGTGTTGTAGAGCAGATTAACAGTGCAGTGGTATATCTCTCGCAAGTAGGTTTAAAATATAAAAAAACTTTCACCTCTACTCTATCACCGTAGTATCAGTCGTCAAAACAATCTCCAGCAGTCTAATTGCCATAAGTAACCTTAGTAGCATTGCAGCGTCAGTAGCATTTCAGTTAAGAATGTTTGCTCATGATTTCGAGATATAAAAGCCTCTGCTATAAACTGACTTATCAAGAGTGTATGTAGGAAGGTCTTGAATATCCCAGGAGACCACACCTTTACGATGGATTTATTTTTTATCATCTTCACTATTTATCCAAAACAGATAAAAAGAACAAAGTCTATAGTTCACCTACAACGTTGTGTAGCCTCGGACATATTCTCTGTTACTTTCTAACGGATTTTTAGCTGCACAAAAGTTTCTAGTGTACGCCAGTACAATCAAAATACCCATATAACCATTTTCACGTCTGATGTCTGAAATGACCGAGTGCTGTGCAAGAAGTAGAGACATTACGTTATACACTCATTTCACCAGCATAGCACACAAGGTTACTGTGTCAGTAATACAAGGTCTGAGTTGGCCAATAGCCGGTATCTGGCTCCTGGACCCGTTGTTCAGGGTTAGAAAATCACTTTAAAATGGATTAACGTTTAAGTCTCCGATAAATTGACTGTAGGCTCGGAATTACCTGTAAGAGTACTGATTTTCTGTCCTTACCTTCTTTATGAAGATAATGTAGCACATTAAGCCTAAGACATTCCTTACATGTCGTATAATATTTTTAATTTAACTGCAACATTCAAAATAGGACTGTAATATTTTGGCAAACATTACTTTTAAAGTTGGAAGTCCTTGAAGTTCTTTTCTTCTCGTGTCACATGTGTTGGTATCAAACATATAGTAGGCTTTACTGTGCTTAATAACTTGTAAGATAGGCGTTTTAGGTTCGATGTTTATCCTTATATTAAGTTATTTTTGTTAAGAAGTAAATTATATCATGTAAGAATATACTATCTTAAACTCCTAAATAACAAAACTCGCGACTACTAGTAGAGATGATGATTAACTTCACTTACAAGACCGCGACTACTGGTAGAGGTGATGATTAACTTCACTTACATGACCGCGACTACTGGTAGAGGTGAGGATTAACTTCACTTACATGACCGCGACTACTGGTAGAGATGAGGATTAACTTCAGTTACATAACCTCGACTACTGGTAGAGATGAGGATTTACTTCAGTTACATGACCGCGACTACTGGTAGAGATGAGGATTAACTTCAGTTACATGACCTCGACTACTAGTAGAGATGAGGATGTACTTCAGTTACATGACCGCGACTACTGGTAGAGATGAGGATTAACTTCAGTTACATGACCGCGACTACTGGTAGAGATGAGGATTTACTTCAGTTACATGACCGCGACTACTGGTAGAGATGAGGATTAACTTCAGTTACATGACCGCGACTACTGGTAGAGATGAGGATTAACTTCAGTTACATGACCGTGACTACTGGTAGAGATGAGGATTAACTTTAGTTACATGACCGCGACTACTGGTAGAGATGAGTATTTACTTCAGTTACATGACCGCGACTACTGGTAGAGGTGAGGATTAACTTCACTTACATGACCGCGACTACTGGTAGAGATGAGTATTTAACTTCAGTTACATGACCGTGACTTCTGGTAGAGATGAGGATTAACTTTAGTTACATGACCTCGACTACTGGTAGAGATGAGTATTTACTTCAGTTACATGACCGCGACTACTGGTAGAGATGAGGATTAACTTCACTTACATGACCGCGACTACTGGTAGAGATGAGGATTTACTTCATTTACATGACCGCGACTACTGGTAGTGATGAGGATTTACTTCAGTTACATGACCGCGACTACTGGTAGAGATGAGGATTTACTTCACTTACATGACCGCGACTACTGGTAGTGATGAGGATTTACTTCATTTACATGACCGCGACTACTGATAGATATGAGGATTAACTTCACTTACATGACCGCGACTACTGGTAGAGATGAGGATTTACTTCATTTACATGACCGCGACTACTGGTAGAGATGAGGATTAACTTCAGTTACATGACCGCGACTACTGGTAGAGATGAGGATTTACTTCAGTTACATGACCGCGACTACTGGTAGAGATGAGGATTAACTTCAGTTACATGACCGCGACTACTGGTAGAGATGAGGATTTACTTCAGTTACATGACCGCGACTACTGGTAGAGATGAGGATGTACTTCAGTTACATGACCGCGACTACTGGTAGAGGTGAGGATTAACTTCAGTTACATGACCGCGACTACTGGTAGAGATGAGGATTAACTTCATTTACATGACCGCGACTACTGGTAGAGATGAGGATTAACTTCAGTTACATGACCGCGACTACTGGTAGAGATGAGGATTTACTTCAGTTACATGACCGCGACTACTGGTAGTGATGAGGATTTACTTCAGTTACATGACCGGACTACTGATAGATATGAGGATTAACTTCACTTACATGACCGCGACTACTGGTAGAGATGAGGATTTACTTCATTTACATGACCGCGACTACTGGTAGAGATGAGGATTAACTTCAGTTACATGACCGCGACTACTGGTAGAGATGAGGATTAACTTCAGTTACATGACCGCGACTACTGGTAGAGATGAGGATTAACTTCAGTTACATGACCGCGACTACTGGTAGAGATGAGGATTAACTTCAGTTACATGACCGCGACTACTGGTAGAGATGAGGATGTACTTCAGTTACATGACCGCGACTACTGGTAGAGATGAGGATTAACTTCAGTTACATGACCGCGACTACTGGTAGAGATGAGGATTAACTTCAGGGACAGGACCGCGACTGTTGCCCTTGCTAGGCAGTTGTATTGACCTACAGCTGCACCTGTGCTATATCTAAACAACATTGTACGGCAGTTTATTACATAGTTTAATATACTCCAATAACTTGTGTTATTATTGACACCTCATTATGAGCAAACCTTACAGCTTATTATATTAGTTACAGAAGTTATGTATGTATTGAATCGTAGTTTGACTAAATGTTGCTGTATACTCGTAGGTGAGATAGCTTTCTAAGTAAAATATTACACAGTCTCCCCAAACTTGTACTACATTTGTCTATGAAAGAATATGACAGAGGGTAACAACATTATACTCTGTATAAGGCTCGCGTCATCTAATGACCAATAATGATTTCTTAACGTTTCAGAAATCTCCAACGTTTTAGTGATAGCTAACCAATGTATCCTACACTAATAAACTCAAATAATCTTTTACAATGGCATAAAAATAGAAAGATACGGTGTTGAATGCTTTTATATGTATGCAACGGAAATCAACAGAAAAGTTTGGTTACTGTAATTCTAAATTAACATAAATGTTATTATAATTTGAAACTGATTTCTGTTTGTCACATTCTTGGAATATACTGTCATACTAATATTTCCACATTATTCTGAAAGTGTTCATGTATAATTTTACTGTAGAAAGTCTTTCAAACGAAAGCTTTTAGTTTTTAATAAATATTTGGGCAATAAACATATAAGATGCATAATACATAAGCAATCCGGATACAGATACATAATATACAAACATTCTCCTCTTTAGAGTAAATAAACTACAAGTTATATGTTATATTTTTTAAAGAATTATAGTTAGGCCTACTTATCTGGTACATATCTATACAAGCAAAAATGTTTGTGAGATAGGAGGAATGAAACTATTTCTACAAAGTTATTGTATTTTAATAGCTATTTCATATTACTCAGCTATAATTGATTTATTTACACACTAACAGCAAACACCAATTCAAAATTTACTGTCACAAGTAAGACGTACAATTAATAATTTAAGAAATTTTAAGAAAAGGTCATTAGTTTTAAACAGTGTGGCTTTCTCAATATCTGACTAGTATTTTATATTATTCCATTTTATTATCCATGGTTGGAGAGGTTTCTTGATATTTTCCACTTATAATCTACACTATCTCTCTCGCATTAATATCCACTACTTTTCATAACTCTTAACTCACTTTATTTTTTAAATATGTCCCTATATATGTATGAAATATATCCTATTATAATTCGTTATAGTTTAAGTGGTGTAATATGTCTGATATACAGTATGTAAATTAGAAATAAATTTATAAAAAAACCGTTTTTAAAAGGGTCATTAATGATTATTAGGGCCATTGACGAAGGACTACGGATGATTAGTGGGGCCATGGGCGCAAGTGTCTCATTTGGGGGCCTTTTCTTTAGTTTACAAAAAATATCTTATAAAGTAAAGTTATACTCTAATTATTATCATTATACGTTGAAACAGTGGTTCCTTGTAATGGTTGTGTTATGAAGGTAACAGAATCTTTTTGGATATTTGCCATCGTTCAGTTATAGAAGAAATCAGTCACTCTACGATTCGAGACCTGTAGTCTAACGTCTACCTCAGGTGGATAATTATAAGTAACCTAACACATAACTACAATCTAATATAAGGTAAAAAATAAACAAAATTATGCCAGTGTATCGTGACACGTATGTCAGGAATCTCAACAAACATGGCGTATGTCAACTCTATGCTCACCATAAGAACTTGCACCTAATAAAACTGCTAACCTCAGAATTAGTCATTTTGTATGCAAACATAATTTTTCATATACATTCATTGTATAAGTACCGTAATGATAAGCTTAAATCAAAATAATTCCTTGCTTTTTATATTAGCGATAATTTTAGCTAAATACATTCACCATGCAATGTTATACCTCAAATATAACAGGAATACCAGATTTTATGCACGAAGGTCGTTTACTGAAGTGCACGTATGACAAATTCGTAATCTCGCCAATGGTGCCCATAATGTAGTCCGACAGGAGTCGCTAGTGGAAAATCGAACAAATTGCTTCATAGTTCTTCCTTGACTGGTTGAACCTGATATACTCGTATTTTCTAGGGACAGTCTTGTTTAACCTCAATGAGGTTTATTGTTTTTAATAAAATAGTATAATGTTTCTAAGGTATTCCTACAAGTTAAAACAATAATTTCCACTATTTTGCTTTTTCGTCAGAGTACCTTGTTCTCTATAACACGCAAAAATTAATTTCCCTATTTCGATTTTTTTTATTGTCTTTATGTTGTTCATACATTTTCTAAATGTTACACAAATGATTTTTATTTATATAATATGAATCTAGCCTTAATATCTCCAAAAACTCATTGAGTTACAAACTTTGCTCCATACTTTCCCCAAGGTATTGCCCATAATATTAATACTCCAACATCAACAGGCCTTATTAACTAGTGTAAACCTGTATTTTGTAACTGTAATTAATTACATGAGGGAAACTAAACCTCTGTCTCTCATCCTGTGTACTAGATAACGATTCTACAGCAAACAGGACAAGTGTACATGTAATGCTGAAGAGAACCAGGCAATACCAAGTGCACTAATTCCAAAGAGCATTCTGTCAGATTGTTGGAAGGCAGAGGCAGAACGGACAAGCCACTTTCACCGGAGTACGAGGAGCGTTTCTCGGCCTTTCACGGCCCCCGCCCGCCTCTGACAGTTGCGCTCCGGTCCTGCCACTGGTACAGTGTTACACTGCAGAGATCCTGCCTTGGCTTGCAATTGTTTACTCTATAATACACTGAGAACAGAAAACATCAAAGTCAATTTTCGACTTAGTGTGCAGTTAATAAAAACTGCATTTGTTTCCGGTCATCGTAGGAAATAACAAGTGCAGAATAAATCATTCAAGTTTGTTTGTGAGGAATATATTTTTATTGGTTAATGAACTTTAGAAATTCATTTGTGGTTGTTTAAATAAGAATTGTTGCAAAGTTTCCACAGTTCCTTGTTGATGGAAGTTTCCTTACTCCTGATTTCCTGACAAAAGCTTACAACTTCTAGACGGTTTCGTTATATGGGGGCTATAATCATGTATGCCTCTGCAAGATGCTAGTCCGTTTCACAACATTTTAATTGTAACACACAATACTAGAGAGATCTTGTGGAGCAAACTCAAATATGTTAGAAAATAGTCAGCTGAATTCTTGTGTAGTAAATAATAGACCAGTTTACGGAATCAAAATAGTAATTAGGCTTTGAAGGATTTAGTAAGTCTTTCGTATGCGATAGTAAAATTGATGTACGGGTGTAAAATGATCAAAACGATATTTTTTACAGGATACGATACATTCATTGTTAAGTCATAAGTCAGCTGTGGCCCAAACTGCAAAACTAATATTGTACAGACAACTAGTTTCATCATGATTTACTGATACCTCGAAAGATAAAAAAAACACATTTTTTGCAGAGCATCATACGTAGTATTGTAAAGGAATAAAATAAAGGTCGTACTGTCTCCACCTTGCCTGTGTCAGTTTTTTGCGCAATGCCCCATTTATTTTTCAACGGTACATTACATAACTGAAATAATGTCATATACTACATTTTTTATTTATGTGTATATATTGCGATTATTTAAAATGATAAGAGATTCCTCCTTCTCTCAATACGCTAATTTGTTTTATAGATGGTTAAAAGAGACATTTTAAGTGTCCAACTCGTGAAATATGAGTATAGATTACTTCTTGCAAACACGAATATACGTTTTCGACAAAACAACAACTAGTACGTCTCCCACAAACCAAAATGACCTGTACTATAAGGGTGAAATCAGTGACCCAGGATAGTTATTATAGAGTTAACTGAGAGCATATCATACAATTTTCATGCAACTTTATAAAAACCTGTATGCTCTACTTACCATTGTAGGCAGTAGACTACAAATCCAGAATCTCTTATTCAACCTTTCGATTTTCGTTCGACCTTCAGCAGTAGTTAAACATTTCCGTACAAGTCTTGACTCAGTAACATGGGAAACGCTGATAACTTGATTTTGGTGGTGACACGTATTACTCACATTCTGTAAACCTGCGCTGAGTGGTCTACACGCCACTAAGTTCTGGGATATTCAGTCTTGAGGCTGGCGGTGTCTTGACAGTACACTATTACTTCTAAAAACAACGTCTATCTTCAAGTATGGTCACTTTTCATTTCATTTCTAAAAGATTTTATTTCACAGTATTTACAAAGTTTACAAGAGATTTATCCAAAACAAACACATCAAACAATATAAAACCATCGATCTTGAAATATTTACAAACTTAAAAATAATTAAATAATAATATAATCTTCAAACAAACTAAAAGTAAACTAACAATAAAAAAGAACTTACAAAAAAAACAAAACTCGATAATTGTGAAATAAAATAGAACATCCAATAGGCAAAAGCCCGATGAAGGATGCACATCAGATTTAACTAACATAATAAAACTTAACTCATATAAGAATTGAAACCGCTACATAAATAATATAATTAATAAGCAAGCCCTACAAAATCTATAAAAAAGTCATGGGCGTAAAATATAAAAAAAAATTGGAATTATAAAAGGTGATACAAACGAACTAACATGTACACATTATTCATTATTTAATTCAACAATTCTCAGAAAGCACTCGCATTTATCCGATGTAAATAAAAATATTTTTTAACTTTTTTAAAAACTATATAGTGATGCTAAATGATCTAATTTAACGTAAATAAGATTAAAAAATCTTGGAGCATTAACAGTAAAAAAATGTTTGAAAACAGTTAGATTAGGCTTTGGAACCGGAACAAGCAACTTTGCTCGTGCTCAGGCTGTCTCTAAGCGTTCAGTTATAATAAACTTTAGTGTTAACGCCATGGCTGATCAAAGACACCATTGTGGATCCCCGCGAAAGTTGTATGATTTTTCTTTTCGAAACAAGATGACAACTAGAGCACATGAGCTTTGATAGCAAGGTTCGACCAATAAGTTTTAAAATACAAGATAAGCAATGATCTAAAAGTCTGGTGTGCTGTGTTCGAGTGTTACAAATATTGCCAAAAGACTGTGAAGTATAAGAGCAGATGTCTTAGTGTTATTTCGGTGTCCAAGGAGATCAGTTTCTCAAGGAGGTATCCTTCCTTGGAACCTTTGAAAAACTTAAGTAATCACATCTATAAATTACGAATCCCCCGTAAGGTACAGTGTACATAATTTTGTTCTTTATTGTAAACCAGACTTTTAAAATCAACATCAATATTTCTATCTCAAATTGTATTCAAATTTGAATTCAAATCTTCATTACACTTAAAAATGATTTATTAATTTACGTATATTTACTTATGAAAAACTCAAGAATCAGGCACCAGTCTTACGTATTTTGACATACTCTTTAGTCATAAAACATGTGTAAACTGCTTTCAAGAGTGGATTTTATGAGAAAACCTGTTTTGATTCTACGATAATCCAACTAGATAGCACATGGACACATATTTTGTCATGAACATGTAAATTTAATTTTGGTGAAATTTTCAGGAGTTCAATTTATAAACAGCTTTTGAAACCTTCACACTGATAGTTGTAATTTTTAATTTTTAATTTTAACTGTTTGGATATAATAAAAGTATTAATTATAATTAGGACATTACAAAAATTCTGTATAACAATTCTAAAAAAAGATATTAACTTGATAACAGGATTTCGGACATTTTTCATTGTTATATGTTACAAAAGGTATAAAACAACGTTTCGGGGATTAGAATTTATCCTCTTCGTCAGGTGGGGCAGGTAATATTACATACAAAAATAAAGAAATTTACAAAAAGAAGAAGAGAAGGGAAAGAAAAGGGTCCAAACATACCCAAAAACTGCTTGGAATCTAGTTCAGGCGTTTTAACTGCACATAAAGCAAGTCCCTTAGATTCCATTCTCGCAACGTTGCGTTATACTTCTTGTTATATGTTACAATGTTCGAAATCCTGTTATACTTTCAACCTTTCCATCCTCATTAACATACTTTAAACAAAGAATTAACATGATGTACCAAAATCTATTCATATTCGTTTATGTACAAAAGAACAAGTACGCTAGTAAGAGACTCTCGTAACAGGCTTCGCCAAGGTTGCATGCAAAATGTATATATAGCATATAGCTCATTTCATAATATAGATGTCCTGCGAACAGTTAAACATACAAACATACAGAAGAGACATATTTACATTCTTTGTTTAAAGGTTATCTTTGACGATGGAAGGATTGTGAAGGGAAACAGGATTTTTTCGGACATTTGCCATCGTTCAGTGAAACAAGAAAACAGTAACACTGCGTTTCGAGATCTGCAATCTGATCTCTTCTTCAGGTAAAGAAGCAATGGATCTCAGGTCGCATCTCGGATCTCAGAAGCAATGGATACCCTCAATTAGTCGGATCTCAGAAGCAATGGATACCCTCAATTAGTAATTAATAAGTGCAAACGAACCAGAAGAATCATTCCTGAGTCAGAAAAACAGAATTGTGATAAATTTGCGTTTATGTCAATCCCTTATGTGCCGGGATTATCGGAGAAAATTAGAAGAGTAGGTAGAAAGTACAACATTAGAACCGCGTTTAAAACACACAACACTCTTAGACAAAGTCTCGTAAAAACAAAACCAAAAAATGGCACACAGGATTCCAAAAACTGTGTTTACAGTATACAATGTAGCTGCAATAGGGAATACATAGGCGAGACAAAAAGGCCACTAAACGTAAGGATAAAAGAACACAAAGAAAACACGAGAAAGGGTTTCACAGAAAAGTCAAAAATTGCACACCATTGTTGGTCCGAAGACCATCATATGAATTGGGATGAAGCCCACATAATACATCGGGAACCACATTTCTTCAAAAGGAAATTAATTGAGGTAACATACATTAAATTGGCAGACCAACCAATCAGTCAACCATCATTCGAGATTAGGCCGCTTTGGTTGCCAATTCTAAAAAATGAACTAAAGAGAAAACCAAAAGTATCAAACGGATCGGATATTTGTAATAAACCAATGCGGAGTCACAATATGGTTTTAAGAAGTTCATCTCGCATGAACCAATAATAACGAAAGGGCCCATTCCTGTTCCCCTTCCCTTGTATTTCCGCCATCTTGTTTTAGCCAGCCGTCACGATTGCCATTGGCTAGTCCCTCTGGTCAGTCGTAGGTGGTCAGTAGACGAGTGAAGACGCATTGTGACCTGTATTCCGTAGTTTAGTTTTAATGATTAGTGTTTTGTATAGTTTTGCATTAAGTGCATGTCTTTAGCGTTAGTGAAGTTGACAACAACATGTAGGTTGTGATTCCTGACTGAGGCGTGCCACAACGCTTTAGTAAGATTTGTTTATTTTAACTTAGTTTGTAATTATGTATTAGGTTAGTTCTTTACCTGAAGAAGAGATCAGATTGCAGATCTCGAAACGTAGTGTTACTGTTTTCTTGTTTCACTGAACGATGGCAAATGTCCGAAAAAAATCCTGTTTCCTTCATATTTACATGTCCCCGTCAGACAAAAGATAAATGTGTTAGCCTACTGAGTAATAGACATCAATGACGCTTAGCCAACATCCTATGTTGGGCAGGCGCCGTCACAGATCTCGTTCTTGTCTATGTAGAAATGAAGTTTCATACAAAATCAAAGTGTAAGGTGAAATGTTTATTGAGATATCACGCCACGTGGTATATTCACATTTTAGTCAATTAAGTTACATTTTACAGCAGTGTTGAAATAAAAGTTCCGTTAAGCTAACGAGGGTACTACAACGTAAGAGTGTGCCGAAGTTAAATAATGTCACCGACTTTTAGCATCAACTCACGTCTATTATATTGTTTTCTTTTTTTTTCTTCCCTGGGGCGGCCTACTGCCAAGCACTTAAGCCTCAAGGGCTTTTTGCGCACCCCGGAAACACACCATGAGGCCCACCAGTCTACAACTTCAGCAGTTTAACAAACCGCCGAAAACAACCTATCAAGTCCTCCTGGGAAAATTCACCACCCCTGTCCAAGATACTAAAGATGGCATACCGCTCTCTTGCTATTGCAGGGCAATCAAAGAGCAGGTGCTCAGCAGTCTCCTCCTGCTCGTTACACCTTCCACAGAGCGGATCCTCCTGAAGGATGCCAACTCTGTGAAGATGCTTCCTCAGGTGACCATGCCCCGTAATGAGACCAATGACCTTAGAAGACATTGATCTGTTTAATGAGAGAAGGTCCGAAGCCACCTTGGAGGAAGGTGACTGTAATACCATTCTACTCACTCTCAAATATATTTGTTTACTCTACGAATAACGTTAAATAACTCTAAAGTCTCTCTTGTTAAAATCTCAAATGATTGTACTGAGTTGTTCAGCTATTTTAACCTTTCCACCAGGGTTACTCGTAAGACCCAAATTCCATGGGCCCCACGCTCAATCACATGCACCATCATCGTGTTCCTCATATAAATGAATCATGCAAATTGTTAAGTCTGTAGCTCAGTTCGTATCCAAGATATCGGGGTAACAGACAAACAGGTACAAAGACAGAAGGACAGAAATGTTTCTTCACTAAAGCTCACACAATGACAGTTCGGTGACTTAACCAAATTCAGGATATTGTAAGCTAGCAAATTCAATTAAACATGTGTTGTATAAACACTTTAATAACTGAAATCTACATTATGCATTGTTTAAATTGAGTAATTACACATTGTACAAAAAATATAAAGGAAAGATCTGCTATATCGTGTAAGTTCGACAGGAACTTCAATACAGTACCTTATTATATTTTCTAGACGACGGGACGATACCAAACTCTTAAACATTCTAAGAGAGTAAGAAATGATGCAGTATAAAGTAACATGATACATACGACAGCACCGAATAAACTACAGGCTGTGTTTAAAAACATCACCCTTGCAAATTAGCCTAGTTACAGTTCTACAGACCAATATTTTCGGGTCAAAACAAAGCAAGATGCTTACTCTCGAAGAGCAAATATTCTTTCAGAAAATGCCAGCTGATTTTGTAAGTCACAGAAATGCCAACCACGAACACAATCTAATAGTTTATAATAAAGAAGTATAGTTACTATATTGACACACATAATGGCGAATCAGTAGTTTATAACTAAGCATGTCTTATATTCTCTGTGTGTAGTTCTTGGTTATTTTTGATAATGCAATAAACCTAACTATGATCCTATATTGAATAATCTAAATAAAAATTGTTAGCTATAACCAAAAAAAATGTAAACATACTCCGATTTGTATATAGAACATGAATAATCGTGTACTCGTGAACATCTTGAGCCGGATGTAAGGCTAGAGATGGAGGTGGAGCCCCAAGGTTACATCAAGCTGATCCTGTTACTTGTGTTTCTTGCTACATGTAATCAGTTAGGGTTCATATTTCAAAAATTGGAACATTTAGTACTTGGGAACAATTTGTAATTGATGAAATGTGCGTTAATTCTATCTAAACAACCACTATGGTAAAAAGCAACAATAGCGAAGATTGTGGAATCAGGGATGGCCTAAAGAAACTATTTATATATTATTGAAATCTCAAAGAATGATCGTCTTTGATTGGTTTATTAACATCGCGATTAGTTAAAGAAAAATTTGATCAGGTCCGATGGAATATTTAACACAGAATTATAAGTTTATTTAAATTATTATAATTTATGATTGCATTAGAATTAAAACAATAGGAGTACGTGTAACTCTCTTTTGTTAGCCAACCTAATGTGGTTCACGTGTTTCGTACTAAGGTATTATATAGTACGTATTAGTTTACCAATTAGGATAATTTCATTTCTAAACAAAATAATAGAAATTTGTTTCTTTAACGTAAAATTTGGAGGGTTAAAATTGAAGGATAAGATGCAAAATCGATAAAAGAATAAAGTTAATCATAATAAAAAGACATTCTCTGTTAAGCTCTTTGCGTTTGAGAAGTTTCTAAAATAATTACCAGTAATAAATCAATTAATTGCTACATTACAATGTGACATGGTGACCCACAATTTGTTAAATGCATTGAAAACAAAAATTTATTACGAGATAAAGTAATGTTATAAACAATGATTAAATACATTTTATTCATAATAATCGAACAAATAGATTAATTAGCTACCTAAGTCTTCTGTAGACCAATACATAATATTATATTATAGGATGTTGAATGAATACAAATACAGTTACGGTTACTAAAAGCACCGCTAGAGTGTGTGGGCTTCACTCTAACCACTACTATTAGTTCATACGTATGCCGCTAGATGGCATCGGCTGCTCAACAACGCAGAAGTGGAGCGCGCTACGACCTCGACGACCTTGCTACGCAATGTCTACCTTTGTTTTGAAACGCGAGAACGCTCGCCACTATTAGATTACGCTTGTGTGTTTGTATACTGACCGTTATATGGAGAGGAAAACTCTTGGTTTCCTCAATCCGAATTAATATTCTAACACTGTGTTAAGTTAAACAGTGTTTTTAAAATAACAACAAACGTAGGTCTATATATAGAAAAGTAACATGTACTTTAGTATAAAAAATACGTTGTATTTATTCGTGATTTTTTTTTAACTTTAGCTAAAATAGATTTATAATTTTGTTATTTTAAATTATACCTATTGATTTATTTTTAAGTCTCAGCAACATATACGTTTTCCCTTTAAAAAATAAAACTCTGCTATTGGATTCCATAATTCTTCGCACACAACCTTTAAATACACGACATATTGAGCAAGTAAATGGAAAGAAATTTTGAAGCCTTTTCAATCAATTAGGACCCGGGATCCGTTGTTATGTTTTATATGTTGATTTATGTGTATATTTGTTTAAATAACGTTGTTTAGCTAAAAAATAATAGTTATTTAAATTACTGACAGAAATGAGTATCAGTTTACATAAAATATAATGTTTCATATGTATACCTGTCATATTTTTATAATATTGCCTGCCTAAAAAGATTGCAGTCGTCGTTCTAATTATCCAAAAGGCTTATACCAACAAAAAGGCTTAGAATGTATAAAATACTTTGAAAAAACGGATGATTTCATTGCACAATTCTATTTAAACATAAAAGTCAACACATAATGTCTCTATATTATTTAATTGTATACGGATTTTATTACATTCCTTTTTTCGTGGTACAAAGTGTTAAGTGGATGTTTTTTTTTGTAATATATGATTTGTGAATTTTCGGACATTTAAAACTCATAGTCCAATCCAGCGTACATTGTTACATGTAATATTTATCTGATTATATTCCAGATCAATCATTATTTTGAGTGCAAAGTTTTTAATTTACTTTAGCAAACTCTATTTAATCCTCTGGTAATATAAAATCTGTTGAAATGAATGAAGCAAATGTTGACTTTTGTCTTGACGGAGCGGACTAACTGCAGTCCATTTTCATAATTGGGCCGCCAGAACAGAGCGTGCCCTTTATGTGTCAATGTCGCTGTTCTATTCTACACATGTGTTCTCGTGGAACACATTACATCTTATCAGGTCGTTAACCATTACCATAATTGGGCCGCCAGAACAGAGCGTGCCCTTTATGTGTCAATGTCGCTGTTCTATTCTACACATGTGTTCTCGTGGAACACATTACATCTTATCAGGTCGTTAACCATTTCCATAATTGGGCCGCCAGAACAGCGTTCCCTTTATGTGTCAATGTTGCTGTTCTATTCTACACATGTGTTCTCGTGGAACACATTACAACTTATCAGGTCGTTAACCATTTCCATATTGGACCCTTCATAACGAAAAACTTCAAAAATTTTTATAGAACATTTAAACAAAATTATCGCAAGGAAATAAAAGCCGCTAAAGCACGACATATTGAACAAAAATTGGAGAGAACGCAGAAAATTTTTCAAAAAGTGCGTGGGAAGTAATAAAAAGCGTTACATCACAAACAAATAACTCAAAAACAATCAAAATCCGAAACTAAAAATTGACGGTAAATTAACAGACGACCCACTTCTAGTGGCTAGCGAATTTAATAATTTTTTTTTCGACTGTGGCTGTACTGTACCAAACACATCTTTCAATTGTGACAATCTTGTAGAAAATGTAGTAGTGAGACCGGTCTCTTCCATGGTTCTGTTTCCTGTGGGGGAGGTGGAGATGGCAGTCGTCTTGAGAGACCTCAAGCCGAAGAAGTCCAGCGACATCAACGGAATGTCCGTGTGGCTGATCAAGCGTTGCTTCAAGCACATTTTTGACACCACTTACTAAATTGATAAATCTGTCCTTCGCCCAAGGCGTTTTTCCCTTCAGCTTTGAAGACAGCAAGAGTGGTTCCGATCTTTAAAAAAGGATGATCCTTGCATCGCAAGTAATTACCGTCCTGTATCCATTCTTCCTGTCATGAGCAAAATTTTCGAAAAGGTTTTCATTAGAAGGCTTGAAGGTTTTCTTGAACAGTTTGAAATTCTTAACCCTGAGCAGTACGGATTCAGGAAAAATAAATCGACGATTGATGCTGTAACAAAACTCATTGACTGTGTTGTTGATGGCTTGGAGAGGCGAGAACAAGTGCTCAGCATATTTCTCGACCTTTCAAAGGCCTTTGACTGTGTGCATCATGGGACATTGTTGCATCAGTTATGGACATGTGGTGTTCGAGGTCAGCCGCATAAATGGCTTTCGTCATACCTCAGTGGCAGAGAGCAGTGTGTGCAGATCGCGAACACCCTGTCAGGCAAAGTAAAAATGCAGTACGGTGTTCCCCAGGGTTCAATTTTGGGGCCCATACTTTTTCTCATTTACGTCAACAGATTGAATTCATCAATTCAAAATGGAGAGGTGATTCAATATGCGGACGATACGACTCTCTGCATCAGATCAAGTACGAAACAAGATCTTGAGATCAAAGCCTTTATTGAAACTAAACGCATGCATCGAGCACTTTTCAAAGATAAATCTAAAAAAACTAACTATGCCAAAAACTAACGTAATAAAATTTTGTCTCCGTCAACAAGAAGACGAATACAGACCAATTGTGATGGCGGATGAAGCTATCTTAGATGAAGCCGAATCCACCAAGTTTCTGGGGATGTACCTGGACAGGGGACTGACCTGGAGCGATCACATTGACAGAGTTTGCTCAAAGGTTGCCTCAGGCACTTATGTCTTACGCAATCTAGCAAAATTCTGCTCGTTTGATGTACTGAAAACTGCCTACTTTGGCATAGTACATCCACATTTGACCTACGGTTTGAGACTATGGGGCAGCTGTTCTAAATACAAATTTGACAGAGTATTTAGAACACAAAAGAAAGCTGTTCGAATAATTTCGAAATTAAAACCCAGAGAGTCGTGTAAAAATTGCCTTCAGGGAGCTTGGATTTCTAACCTTACCCAGCCTCTATATTCTCGACGTTACCCTGTACTGCCGATTCAAATGTGAACTGGTTGACGGTCCATCAGTACGAGACCAGAGGCAGGAACAATTTCAGGACCAGAACAGCATAGAACGGCTATGTTCGAACACTTACCATCTCAAATGGGTGTCAGGTTAATCAATAAGCTCCCTGGAGATCTCAAACGAATTAATGAACCCAAACAATTCAAATCTCGATTAAGACACTTTTTGTTGTCAAAGGCATTTTACTCCGTTGATGAGTTTTAACGATGGGCCGCTGGGATGAAAATTAATATTTTATTATTATTATTCTATTTATCCTTTTCTGATATCCAAAAACATGCAAAAACGTGCAAAATACAATACATTGTTAGGTTCACACATTAGTATGTGGAATTAACTGTGCCTATGTTAAGATAGGTTTTAGTTTATAGATTTTTTAAATCCAAATGTTGAAATGACGCTTGCAATGCAATTTTGTTAATTGTTTTACTGCAATAAAGAATTATTATTATTATTATTATTACCTCCAGAACAGAGCGTGCCCTTTATGTGTCAATGTCGCTGTTCTATTCTACACACGTGTCCTCGTGGAACGCATTACAACTTATTAGGTCTCAGATTCTTTATTATGGATGTAGGCCTGGCATGAGGCAATAGGAAACGGTACAGTTTGTTTAACACTAACGGCTCATTAGAATTACTAGATTACTGGTTTATTCGTCAGAAGAAGTGGGTGGTTAACACCCTGACCTCTCCCCATGTAATGCCAGATAGTTTTCTATTACCTTCTGTTATAAATAGCAGACTAAATGCCACCACGCTATTAGTGAATCACGCTATCATATGACGTAAGTCCGCAGAACTTGCTATGTAACAAGCTTAACTAATGCCGGTATATAGTTGGTCGGGGTTTTCTGTAATAAATCTTTATACTCAGTTGGATGCAATTAATGTGCCTACTATAATACTTCCGGGAGAAACCGGTTAAATTAATTGATTTTTAATTGGTTGTCTACACGAATTTAAGTTTACCGGGTAATTTTTTTAGCATTCTACGATTAACTTTATGTCGGATAAGGATAAGTTAAATAATCTTTACTGTTGCATTTTGAACTTCCTTCAAGCACATGTTTTAAGAAAAATAATATATATATATATATATATATATATATATATATATATATATATATATACAGGGTGTATATTATGTCTGGAAACACCCAAATATATCCTTTAATAATTTAAATATAAATTTGAAACCTCTTACAATCGTGATAGAGATTGGGCATCTACTTTTTGGAACAATGTTTTGTTATGTCACACCAACGGGGGACGTCCTGCCGAGGGTATCGTGAATATTCTTAATGGAAGGCCTATACCTTGTGATACATAATTTTAAAGGTAATAGCTTACTGAATTGAATGCCACAAACCGCATCTCAAAGGAATTATTCTATCAGAAAATAGAGCATTTTTAGTATTGAAAATTTACTGATGTTCAACAATGTAATTTTAACATGGTTCTTGCCACAAAATGTGTTACACTAATTTTTTAGCATTTTTTTTAAATGTTCAATTAAATAAAACAAAAATTTCATTTTAAGCTGGTTCTATTAGCACAAATTTGCCATTTTTTATTACAGTACAATTATGGAGAAAAATACTTATGTTATTGATTTCTTATTACAAATAAAAAATAATGTATGCTGGTTAGAAAAGTCTTACAACAAACGTTTTACCTGCATTTGGTGTCAAAGCAATTGTTCGAACTGTGTTCCTTCTACGGTTTGACAATGAGCCAATCTTGTGTAAAATGATTCGACAGAGTTGCCCTAACATTTCTTCAGTTATCAAAGCAATCTCCTCTATAATCCTGTTTCTTAGGTCTTCCAAATTATGAGGCTTTCTTCTATAAACATTGGATTTTAAATGACCCCATAGGAAATAATCGATTGGTGACAAATCCGGAGATCTTGGAGGCATTCGATTTCTCCTCTTCGGCCAATCCATTTATGAGGAAACCATAAATCCAAATACTCTCTTACCTGTCTCCCATAATAGGGTGGAGCACCATCGTGCTGAAACCATACATTATCAAAGTATTCTCCTGATGCAATTTTGAATAGCTGGGATTATTTCATTTTGGAGCATATTGTAGTAAAGTTCGGCATTTAAATTTCCATTGATGAAAAAGGGTCCAACAATTTTGTTACCTAAAATTCCACACCATACGTTCAGTTTTTGTGGTTGCTGTGAATGGGACTCAGTAATCCAATGTGGGTTTTCACTAGCCCAGTAACGGCAATTGTGCTGTTAACATTGCCATTTAGGAAAAAAGTTGCCTCATCAGAAAATAGTTTGTTGGTCAGAAAATCTCTATTGTCATCACATTTGCGCATCACAAGTTCACAAAACTCAACTCTTCTGTCGTAATCATCCTCACTTAACTGTTGGACTAAATGAACCTTAAATGGTTTGTATTTATTAATTTTCACAAATCTTACTCACAGACATAGGGTGCATATCATGTTGCTGTGCAGCTTTTCTGAACGATGTATGTGGGTCTTCAATAAATGTTTGCAAAACATCTAGTGCATGTTCTTCATCTGTTGCAGATTGTATCCTACCCGACTTTGGCCGATTACGTACACTCCCTGTCATTTCAAAAACGCTCAATAGTTTTTTGATATTGTTGAAACACTTATGGGATTCCTTTCTGGGAAAAGTGTCATTAAACAAATTACAAACTTCCCGATAAGATCTTTGACGATCGCCATATCCTCGCATCATCAACAGAGTAATTCGTTCTCTTTCAGACAATTCCATTAAAATGCCAAATAAAAACTGAACTACTGTAATTAGATAACTTGTTGACAGCAATGCTTCAGAGGACACTGATTAACTCGACAGGAATGATATGACCTTTGTCCATTTGTAATTCCCAAGCTTAGACCTGTCTAGTGAAAGCTCCATGCTCAACAAACTGAAACCTGTAGACCAGATGATTAATAACACAATATATGTTTCTCATAGGCTAGTGACCTTTGTCTCTTTAAACCTTCCTGCTGACTGGAAAACACCAAGTACAAGATTCATAAGTAATCAGAGAAAGAAAGTGACTCATAAGTTTTATTCATTGTAATAAAAAACTGGTAAATTTGTACTAATGAAACCAGGCTTAAAAATAAATTGTTTTATTTTATTTTAATTGAACATTTAAAAAATGCTAAAAAATTAGTGTAACACATTTTGTGGCAAGAACCATGTTAAAATTACATTGTTGAACATCAGTAAATTTTCAATACTAAAAATGCTCTATTTTCTGATAGAATAATTCCTTTGAGATGCGGTTTTGTGGCATTCAATTTCAGTAAGCTATTACCTTTAAAATTATGTATCACAAGGTATAGGCTTCCATTAAGAATATTCACGATACCCTCGGCAGGACGTCCCCCGTTGGTGTGACATAACAAAACATTGTTCCAAAAAGTAGATGCCCAATCTCTATCACGATTGTAAGAGGTTTCAAATTTTTATACTTAAATTATTAAAGGATATATTTGGGTGTTTCCAGACATAAATATACACCCTGTATATTTTCAATATTAATTGTTATTGGTACCTAACATAATATGGGTTTGAATACAAAATGTGTAATACGATGCAGCAAAAAAATGTGAAATAGTGCAATAATAAAATATTGTTTTTTTTTATTTAAGGAAATAATATTTAAATTATTATTTAAAAATAAGAAATTGCTATGTTACTACATTGGATTCAATGTACATACTTAATCCTTTGTTTTAGTACATTAATGTTAAATTGTACAGAACTCGAGATGTCAGCATAAATTAAAAAGATATAAATAAATTAAAGTGAATATAAAACAAGTAACAACTTTTTTATTCAAGTTCTTAATTCGATTTTATAAATTCATTTTTTTACATTACTGTACGGTCAATACATTCAATGTTTGTTAGTTTATTTTGGTCTATGTGGTTCAAAAGAAGTTTCATACCAAATCATATTAGTCATATGTTTGTGCTATATTTATGCATTAAGTAGCTTACGCAGTAATTATAACTTTATTAATGGTAAGGGCAAGATAATGAACTAAAAGAACACAAAATGTACCAGGTTTATATGACAGACTTTATATGATGACAGAGTATTTTAAAATAACGTCTCTCATTACAACAATGGACAGTGACAGTTCAGTGCAGTTGTTCTACAGATGATATTGAGTGTAGTAAACAGTCAGTCGGAAATTGCATTCATTATCAAATTCCAGTTACATTTGACGCACCAGTGTTAATTTTGTTGGAATAGAACGTCCCCCCCCGCATATAGATCTGTTATAAAAAATATCTTAAATTCTAAATTTTTATCAATTTATATAAAGAGTAAACTTCTATATATTTTGAGGAAATCCGTCCATGCTTTGAAAATTTGAAATTGGTGGAAGAAACAAGACATAAATCTTTTGTTTCACATTTGGAGTTTAAGCATTTAAATATACGGTTCAGTTTGGCCTTTAGTTGTGAAACCGTGTGTAAATTATAATTAGTTATTGTGACACATTTAGTTTTATCTTTTAAATTTTGAAAGCTTTTAAACAGTTATGGAAAATAGTGCTATCGCTTTAATAATTCGGTAACGAGTCAGAGGAAATTAAGAATTATAAGAATGAATAACACGTTAAAAATCAGCTATTATTAAACACACAAGTAATAAAGTCAAGAAATAAAATACTCGCTAAAGAATAAAGAGAGAGTAAAATGCATAAATTTCAGTTACTGAAATCTTTTCTTTGAAAGTAAGACTTTTATGTAGAAAAATATTACTAGTTTAAAGATTTGGACGGGGGAATCAAAGAAACACGCGTACTACTAAAAACTAACATTTTTAATAAGTTATATAGGTACAAACGTGAAACAGAACAAATCAATAAACAATTCCAAACATTAAACAATACTTTCGTCTTCGTAAAACATTTCTAACTATTCACACTATTAAAATGTGTTGGCATTTTATAATAACATTACCATATAAACGAATGAAAATATGTGATCCCAATGTGTTAAAATTCAATAACTAAACAAATGACAAAATATACTGTATGGTATTATTAAGTACACATTACCAAATCATTTAACTATATTTTTAGTTTTAAAATACTATTATTCATTGCGAAAAGAGTAGTAGACTAAGTAATGGTTTGTCGCTAAACGTAATAATACTCGCCAGAGCTCGTGCCACTACATTGGGTACTTACTTATGCTACTTAGAACAGTATGGCTATGATAGTACACAAACGGTAGTAGCATACCAAATGGCTCGCAAAACTATAACCTTAAGGCCAAGCTTGGTCTGTTGTTTGGAAATCTACTTTTATGAACTGATTGAAACATTTTTGATGTATTAATTTTTTATTGTGTTTCTTAAAAATAAAACTTAGGAAATTCCTTCATAATCACACAAAAAAGCCAAGCTAATGTTGTGTGTGTGTGTTTTAATAGGATAGGTGCTACCCATATAATGAGAAGAACATATTAATAATGAAAAATTACTGATAAACTGGTTGTATGAAAAGTGGGGGGAGGGGGTGATTAAAAAGTGCTTCCTGTTATTGAATTTATAGAAAGTACTTTTTCTGAGTGTTGAAGCTTAAAGAATCGTCGGTTGGCATAGGTACATCAAAACTAACTTAGTATCAGAATAGTATGATTCCATTACGATAACCGGTTGTGAATTGGTTCGAAAGCATAAAGTTTGTCCAATGTTTGGAAAGGTTTGGCATAGCATGTACAACAGGTGTTTAGTCTCACAATTGCTTCACTCATACAAGCCGTGGACAGCTGCACACAGCGCACAACGAGCCTCTAGTCTAATGACAACTTCCGGAAAGTGCCCTCGACACCCAGGTCGGTCCAGGAGGTCACGTGTTTCCTGCTGTCAGGCCTCAGGTGTTCCCGAGACTTGTGGTTGGCAACAGTGTCCAGCAGTTCACGGCGCTCCACCATCTTCGCCTGCCAGGCTCCTAGACATTGTACAACATTCAGCACATGCCGGAAATGGATCTTTCAATACGCAACTTGATCTCATTGTGAACGATAGCAAGCTGCTTCTGTGACATTTCATGAGTGACAACTCACGGTTCATGTCGCGGCAGGAGGGGCCCAGACCGCCGTAGTCCGAGGGGATGCTCTCCAAGGGGATGTGATCCTTCAGGCTCTCCAGTTTGTTGTGAATCTGTATCTGTAACATCAGAGTTAGTGTGAGAAACACAAGTTTATTTAATCAGGGATAAGTGAATTGATAATCTCAATTAAAATTTAGTAAACATAAATTGCTGATGTTTGGTAACCCTAATAGTACTGTAGTGGGCGATATGAGTCTACTATTAAGTTATGTTAGAAATGTATGCTACATTTTTCTTCATTTTTCATCTTACGGCTAAGATGAACTTGTTAGCATCTTAGCCAACCGCTTCTTCAGCTGAGCAATGTTGGATATTCGCAACCACTCGGGTTTTCTCCAATGCAACGACTGTGTGTGGAGGACGTTGATTTTAGAACAGTCATGATCATCACTTGAACTCATGCATTAGGTGAACCTGCTCAAGTACTGGCCCATATTGAGAGTCCCTGTTCAATTAATTTCCAAGAATACAGGCAATTAAAGATTCCATGCTTTTGTGCACGAGTCATGACAGGATTTTTAACGGAATTGTTACAGTTTGTTATAGAAGACGACTATTTTTTGTATATGTTATGGAATTTTCATTGATAAAATCCTTTATTACTGGTCCCATTTCAACAGATGCATAGTGTATAGACTTTATCTGTTCTATGGCAAAAATAACCCATGCAATGTAGAAGGGTATGCTTAACGTGTCGATTATTGTTTTAGTATTCCTATACATTGTTTGAGTTCAAGTAAAAATTGTACTTACTACTATATTTACTGGTAGTATACGGATAGATTTCCTAGTATAACCCGGTTACTGAAATTCACGTGCTAGGTATAATGTGATATTAATAAACGATAGAACTAAGGAGCCCCTAGTTTAGAGTGGAACAAACCACTCACGTATTAACCTGTGGAGGGAGTGAGACATTACACTCTGAATGACACCACATCACCATCACCACAGTCACCTCGCTAACCAAATCACCCAGCTGTATCCGAATCAACTGTATGTAACTTATGAGGGTAAAAGATAATCACTAAATTTGGGAATTTATTGGTTTTTTTGTCTCACTTATAATACGCTGTTACGTAATACTTTTAATCTTATTCCAGTTTTGAACTCATTTACAGTATTGAAATAATGTTATTAAAATTATACAATTTAAATAGCCCATTGTCTGCAAAACCGATTCTCCTTGCCCAATTCAAACCAAATAGAAGAACCTTTTTATCAGATTGAACTCTTGTACAGATCTCCATTTACAATATTATTGTACGCATAACAAATCTGCATAAACATTTTACACTATAATGAATCGCGTTGTAATAATATAATTTGTTTATACTGTATTTAAGTGATTTTAGGCTATTGGAACGATTAATCTCATATGTCAATATAAAAAGAACTAATAATATCAGTTTAAAGTACAGCTAAAATTACATATAAGAATAACTGCTTGTACATACCTGAATTGTTAAGTAAAACACATAAGGTGGCATTGTGGAAGGATTTATAGACGTTTATAAACAAAGTAACACATTGTTATGTTAAGTTTATTGACAGAGGACTCACCCTGTTGCGCATCTTCTGCTTCAGAAATGGTTTGAAGAGGTTAAGCGTCATCTCCATGACAGAAGGAGGGTTGATTATATGGATAGCGGCCACACGCTCTGGATACGCTTTCTGGATATCGGAAAAGGCAACCAACAATCATAATGCGTTCAATTCTAAACAAATGCATTTAAACCACGTGTGTCATAGCAGCAACTTAGGAACTCAGTAATTCTATATAGAACTGATATATTTAGAGCGTATTGTGTTTTGGAAGTAATTGACTGATAATGTAACTTCGATTTTAAATAATGATCATGAGAAAAGTACTCTGCGTCACTAAGTGCTCCAAATCTGTCTTGTGGTTTGGTTAATTGGCTCATGGATTGGCCAATCATGTGGACACCAGCGGTATGGAAAGGTTTAAAGACTTTGGAGAAATCATATAATGCAATTACCGTTATATGAAGGTAAATTAACAATACGTATTTTTGGATTACAAGATGTAATAGAACCTTTGAATGTGAAATAAACGTGGGTTTTATATATTGACCATTGTGTACATCTTTGATTTTATATACCCTAATAAATTCACCCATAAATTCACCCGCGGTGCTTTGAAAGAGTAGAGAATGAAATAACAAAACCGTAAATACATGCAGGAATAAGATGTATGACAATACCTGAAATGTGTAGTTAAAAGAAAATATGCATTCAGATATCAACACTGCACACCTAAGTGGATAGTGAAATATTGTAAAACATTATATAAAATATTTTATTTCACATATTTAGATATTTTTCTGTTTTACCAAATGGTCGGCTATGGAGTCTATCCACGAAACCCCAATGTACGTTTATTTGCACTTGGTGTTAATTCATTATACGGTGTTACAGTACATGTACATAGTACGTTTTGTACTATAAAATAATTTCACACAGATCCTGTCATGTTTTTTTAAAATGTGTCAATTCATTAATTACTCGGATATCAAGTTTACTCAACAAATCAATCAGAGCGTTTTTAAACTGCCGGAAATTCGCTATTTGTATCAACTTGAAGGTTTGTAGTCTAGCATCTCTATTTTGGACATTCCAAAAACACATGCCCTATAGTTTCTTCCTTATTCACTGTACAATTTGTAGAGTTAGTGGTGTAAAGTACTGTTTGATTTTAAAGAAACTTGCATTAATATTCGCATGTCCCATTTTCATTCAACTAACATTAATAATCTCCTGTATACTTAAATTGCAAGTTTTGAAACGTAAGTAATTTTTAATTTGTGTGAACCATCTGGCCTTTGGAGATTGTTAATAGATTGTTAAATCTTTCAATGGATTCTTTATTCTGGTAGATTTTGATATCCTAGATTAGCGTTATATAGTAAGGTATTTTTATCACGACATACCAACTCCAGATAACAGTCGTCCGTGTCACTAACACAGTCATACTTTAAGTATGACTAAACCTCTTAACTCAGGTTTAAAAGTTTGTTTTGCGAAACATTTTGACTAGATGCGGCCTATAAAAACAACCACAACATATAAGGGTGTACATGATGCACGAAGTGCACTAGTTGAGTTCTCACCCAGCCGTGGTCGAACAGATTCTTGACGAATGCGAGGTTGTACTTCGCGAGGTGTGAGGCCCGCGTGTTCTGCAGGTCCAGGATGACGATGTCCGAGACCCGGTCTACGCCCTCGGCCAAGCAGATGTCCGCGATAGCGAAGAGTCTCTTGGCCAAGTGCTGAGGCTGGAAGTGGGTAGAGTCGTCAGTGAAGTGAGAGTACACGACCACTCTGTGACCCTCTGCTGTCAGGCCCGGCATGAACGCTATACACCTGCACAACAAGTGACAGATCACAACCAGAATGTACATTCTACAATTTACTCACTATTTCCATTGGATATCTTTAGTGGAAGCAACTAGTATACGACATTGTACTAAACGGGAAAATGTGGAGATAAAGAATTCTGATTGCTATAGTTAATCGTTATACCTTTGAGAAATAATTTACCTTTGTGACAAAGCGGGCTGTCAGATAGTCTCAACTCCTTCAACAGATTAAACAGTCTATGTGAGAATTATTTCTAATAATTTAAAACTATACGCAAAAACATTTGAAAAATAAATATATGATGATGGATGTTTTTGATTGTCACAATAGTACAGTGGTTAACTTTAAGAATGATTATTTTATTTGTAAGAAAGATATTCTCCTATTTTCATTGCTCATACAAAATGTTCAATAGAGATAACGTATTTTATGTTATTCATTAACTCTAAACTATGTTCTGGCATCTGTAATTGTTCTGATAAATACTCGTATACTTTGGATTTGGGTAGACTTCAGTCAGGGATCAATAATTTGAGTACATCTAATAACTTATTAATATCCAGTTCATTGACATATATAGCCTACTTAATTTAACATAAATTTTAACCAGCTAAATTTTGGCTAGGAAATGGACTGGTTGGTAATTATTACCTCCCCTAGTACTAACGCATGCCTCTGTGTTGCAGGTAAGAGCAGTGGTGGTGGGCAAGATCTGCGATACTCAGCACTCGGTACAGTCTCGGACAAGAGAAGCCTGTTTTTGTCACCGAGTTATTGGAAGTCACCCCTTACACCACCCCTCACTTCCGACTCGAGATAGATTGTCCGGTCGACCGCACGATAAGTTTTTACCCTAACATCCACTTTGTGTTAACTGCCCAATTTCTTATCCTATGACAGCACTTAACTCGATCACTTTTGGTTGTGATATATGTATGTTTCAGTGAATTTATTTACTTGATATATATATAAACTATTTATATATATAGTTTATATATATATATATATATATATATATATTTTGTGAAAACAATTTTAACATTTTGTGTTCTATATATTCAATAGCATAAAGGTTCAAAATTTTAATTTAACAAACATAGCAATATGTATCAAATTCAAGTTTTTCCATTCAATATTAGATTTTTTCGGGTTCAAAACTTTAGTAACAAATGTCTTGGCCGTATTTATACATCAATTATATTCGTGGTGCCATCCGTAATAATAGTTAATATTTTTGCTGAGCGTAATTCTAAACCAACTTACTATTTATCTATTTCATAAACTTGACGCACAAAACAACGTGAGTTGAATGTTTTAATGGCTATGTAAAATATTAATACAGTAATTTGTAGTGGGCAATCCGGTCCACTTCACAGACCAACCCAAGCTCGCTTCGGTGTTACAAGATGTGTCATTCCTTGCAGCTTGCATCAGAGTCACTCCCGGATTTGCGATTAAAGCACAAACAATAGAATTTAATCACTTCATAATTTATAATTTGGAATATAGTTTAACATGTAATGAAACCGAAAGATTTGTGATAAGTTATTTACGAACAGAACAGGACAGGATATGTCAAGGTAAGTTTTATATTTGATAGTTATATTAAGGTAAATTCGTAGATTTAACATTTTATTACTTGCCTTCCACTGTTAATATATTATTGTTTGTCTTGTAAAGCTGTGTTTACTGTATTTGGATAATTATAGCATAATAATGTCGTGTCGAATGTGATGGACATCATATAACACCACGGGTGGTTCCCAACGGTTTCCTCGCATCGTGTAAAAACTTCACCTGCCTCAACATTAAAATGTATCCTAGCTTCTCTGAGATCAGTAACGATACTAAAGTGGAATCATTTCCTGTCTGGCTGTATTAGGCTGTAAGTTGGAAGCCTCCAACCCTTTGAGTGGCTGGAGGGAACGTGTGGATTCTGTGTGCGACACTACGGAGTTGCCACCTGGTACTCAAATTAGCGGTATTGGAAATCCTTTCACGAATAACAAGATTACTGCCCTGATAGTCATGGAATGAAACCCTGAAACCCCGCCTAGTCACGTATCACTGCATTAAACATCTCTTACATCAGTGTCTGTGCTAATTTAGAGAACATCTCAACCCACCTCGCTGTAAAACATCCGGACACTTCTTGATGTTCAGTTAGAAACCTGTCCTGAACACGTCCTTAAGCAATGGAATCACTGACAGTAATTTTATAAACGGGTATAACTGTATTTTGTGCACTATATTGTATGAAATAATTAACTGTTTAAATCCTACGTTTAATTTACTTAATAAATAAACATATCCGAATAAACTTAAACAACATATAACTAATATCTGTATAATATTACACGCTAGTCATAGTAATGAACTGCTATTACTAGTTACGTATAAAGTATCTCACATACTCTACATCTAATTTATAAATAATTAACAATTGTAATAATCTAACTAGTTAGTTCCAATAACAATTCTACGACAACCATTTTGTTTATATCATGGTTGATGTGTTTGGTTACATTATTTATATAATTTCTCTATCATACGGTACTTAAAGAAATGCCATAAATTCGTCATATAAACGAAAAGAATTCTGTTTTATCCTGTGTTGATGGTTTATATTCTTAAATTGGTAATAGTTCAAAAGTAAACGCTAAAATATTTCCACTAAAATTAAGCCCAAAACAAATTGAAGTAAGATAGCGACTGTATTGAAAATATTGTGATTTTTCGTGTTATTTTCAATAGCCCAATATTAGGCAGATATTGGCTGAGAGAGTACAATAGATATAATCAGGATTGTGATGCCAGCCAGCAGGGCTACCTTGTCGCTCTACTGGTACTCACGTGTTGTCGAACGCTAGTTCCATCTCTCTGTCGGCCATATCCCTCTGCTGGAACACCTCTGGCATGATCCATCGAATGGAGAAGTAAGAGTCCAGGTTCGCTTTAGCTCGCTCCACGCTGTTCTTGTTCAAGATCAGATAGTTTTGGAGCCATTTGTCTTCGTCCACTGTTTCACACAAGTTATGATTGGAGAAACATCAGGATCCTCGTCAATTAAACTATATAGTTTACATATACACAGTAACCTTTCCTATTAAATGCTGTTGCAGGGAATTTGGCATCGTTTTGGAACAAAGAGTCTTTTCTGGATTGCTCTCCCAAAGACGAACAATTGCTTATATAATCTAGATTTGCAAGAAATATTTTTAACAATGGGTTGTGATTAGGTACGTTTATTACGTACGCTTTGATGTTGCTTTTAACCTGTGTTATCAACGCGATAATGATACATCTTTTATTATCCATCGGATTTGACCGCTAACGTTATACGAGTTTGGTTTTCAGGGACTATATCGGGATGGTTTTCTATTTCTGCCAGCGATTTTACTTTCTCATAACGAACTATTTAACGTGATCTGATCACGGGAAAGTACCGATTACAAATTCCCTTGGCCATCAGTGGAGGCTCGAGAAAACGTCCTTTGAGAAAAATCAAACTCAGGTCACGTAATCGTCGCACCTTCTCGGGTTAAACGAGATAAGAAGCGGCGCGTGCGTGGACAAAGAACCTTCTCATTGCGGTTACAACTGCAGAGTTGCCGCGTACATAACTGTTTATGTGCATAATGTATTTACTAAAGGTAAACATAAGCTACATCTAATGTGTTTCTAGTTGGATCTTGCAATATAGATTATATAACAAATTCTTCGTAATTGTGGGGAAAATATGAAACAAGCAAAGAGGGTTGGTGCTCTAAGAGATTAGATATTAGGTTATATGATTACTCGGGGTCCAGAACCATTATTCTTTTTGTGTTACTGTACTTTAATTACTTTTTTTTACCAAGTATCAAATGTTATTTTTATGATCCAAATAGGTGTTAGCGGAAACATTTAAAGTGTATTACCACCGACGAGCGGGCCGAGATGGGGTTGTTTCCTGAGCCAATCCTTTAGCGCCGTGACGTCACTGGCAAGTGCGTCGTCGGTAAGCCCCAGACACTGGCGGACCTTAGCGACGTCCTCGGGCCATAGCGTCCGCACCTTCATCTGTACAGAGTCAGTACAATGTACAATGTCGTTAGTTTGGTGGTTGATGAGAGATACAAGTAGTTTACATGCATCGTAGTTAGATATCGGTTTCAGTAGTGGTGGTATGTTCCAGCATTTCAGTTAGTAATGTATTAAACGTTGCATGTCTTGAGTTTTAAAACAAATTACTTAGGTACTTTCGACATTGTTTTACTAATGAAATAGTGCAGGACCAAGTTTCGTACAATCAAGATCAGATGTATACTTTTCACCCCAGAACGTACACAAAGTATACAAATACAATGCTTAAGGAAATATAAACTCACGGAGAGGTTATAACATCGAATATAAATACCATTTCGATTGTTATGAAACTACGAAAACAACTTACAGTAGAGCAATATTGGTTATTTAATTATCGCGCTGAAGAAATTCTGCAACCATCGAACAAAGGCTTCAGCCATTATGGAAACTCATACAGCTGTGACAAGTGCAAACACGCCCTACTAATTTGGAAAAATCCAAATAATGATTTGGTTAAAGTTCTTGCTTTTTATATATAGCTCAAATATTATGATAAGGGTTTACACATAAGTCAAGGTAATATTTTTAAGCCGCGTAGAAGTAAAATGACGCGTACCATATGATTACTGAGTACAGGTCAAGGTAGAATCCCGTGTAGGCTCTGGTCAGATCTGGGGTTGCATCACCGTCACATCGCCTTGGCCCGGATAGAACAGGTACAGGTCCTGCACGACGAAGCAGACACGCTGAAGAAACGTTTACAGCTTACTAGGCTGCCGATAGACAAACCTGTTGCGGCGTGCGGCACTTTGGCACTTTCATGCTCGATAAGTGGGTCACTTACTGTCGGTTTCTACTAAAATGGATATTTCTGACCAGCGTAAGCAACAACTCGTGTTTTATCAAATAATAATAAAATTCTACTATTTTTCAAATCCAAACAATTTACGTCCCTATTCAAATGTGACAGCTGCTGTCAAGAAACTGCTACATCAAGAATTATTGCGAACACGTTTAACATTTTACAAGTTTAGGGGAAAATGTTCAAACCATTTGACGATCATCTCAAAAGTTATAATAATTATATTCATGCGTTGTCTTGACAAGCTGTTGTTTTGACCTCACTGGTCGTCCCAAGCACATTTTATGTAACTCAATAATTATTAATCTTCTGAGACTTTTTTGTTTATAATGAAACGAGACAATTTTTAATTGTTGTATATATTAGACAAAGTTTATACAAGACAAATTGAACATTAATGCTCAGAACATGCAATTCTGCCAATTCTAAAGATGTTTTTTGAGGGAAAGGGAATTTTTTATATACTTATTTATAGATTCACAGGGAATCGTAAATATAGGACAAATTATTCTAGTGATAAATAAGTAATCTCAAGAGTTAATCTGTGGGTTCTGCCACCGGCTGGGATGTTTGGTGATCTCTTACCGCAACTGTCAAGTCTCTGGTCTCTGGCGTGGTCTGTCTCTCTCTCTGCAGCAGCGACTCCAGGTCGGCCCTCGCTCCAACTGTACAAGGACGTCACCTCGCCGGCCTTATATTCTTCTACCTCCCCACTTTGATACGTACACCCGGCACATGCTTTCTAACATTCTCGATGATACAGTTTCTTGACAAGATGGATCTGAAGGAAATGTAATCACTTCGCAACAGGGAATAAATCAAAACTACAGGTTTTTTAGAGAGGTCTGAGGAAAAAATACAAGATAAGTTTGCTGAAACCGTATTTCAACAGCTGTAATTATTTGTGTCACCTAGAATACCAATTATAACGTTGTTTTATTATTTGTTACACGTTAATCAATTACACATACTATTCTAGTTATTCTCAATGTCTATTTTGGTTACTTATAAAATAGTATATTTTCTGTAAGATCAATATGTTTTTATAGCACTAGCCTATAGTATTTACAGTTAAGTACTATACAATACATATTTATACTTAAAAATTTATACTTAAACTTAAAAATCTTTCTAAATGGTTCACAATAATTTACAATTTCATCATTTTTAAAAAGCGATTCGTTTATAATTAAACAAGTAACAAAAACATCTAGTAGTATAGAAATTGTTATTTATCTGATTTCAAATGTTTAGTTTACCATAATTGCTATATGAAATTTTAAATATCTTAATATAAATACGAGTATTACATCCATACAAATAAGATAAAAACATTTTATATGTATATGTAGTGATAATAAATTACAAATTCAGTAGTTATCAATCCTGTGCATGACTTGACAACTGGCTGTTCAAGTGTAAGCAAACTTTTAACACGTATTGTTCTCTTCTCACAAAGTGTGGAGATTAGAATATAATGGTATTAAAAACCTCAAACATCAATCCAAGTGTAAGCTAATAACACGTATTGTTCTCTTCTCACAAAGTGTGGAGATTAGAATATAATGGTATTAAAAACCTCAAACATCAATCCAAGTGTAAGCTAATAACACGTATTGTTCTCTTCTCACAAAGTGTGGAGATTAGAATATAATGGTATTAAAAACCTCAAACATCAATCCAAGTGTAAGCTAATAGGTTTAACATCTATTGTAAAGTAAACAGGATTTTTCCGGACATTTGCCATCGTTCAGTGAAGCAAAAAGCATTAACACTTCGTTTAAAGATCTGCAATCTCTCTTCTTCAGGTATATAATTAACCTAATACGTAATTACAAACTAGGTTAAAATAAACAAATCATACCAAAGCGTTGTGACACACCTAAGTCAGGAATCACAACTATCATGTTGTGTGTCAACTTCACTAACTCTAAAACATTCACTTAATAAAAAACTATACACAACTCTAATCATTAAAACTGAACTACAGAATACAGGTCACAATACGTATGCAATCGTCTAACAACCAAGGTGGTCGTCTAAACAACAACCTTGGTTGTTAGACACCAAACATCTATTGTTTATTCCTCACAAAGTGTGGAGATTATATAACAGTAGCAAGAACCTCAAATATCGATCCAGCGCAAGACTTGACAACTTCAAGTGCAAGCTAATGAGTTAATTTCTTTAGTTCTGTCCGCAGAGAGACATATCTTTCAGTGTATGTATATGCATTAAGCTCTCTAAGAGGAGATAAAGTTTTTCTAAATATATTTGTTAAATTCTGAAACAAACGATATTAGTGACTTAAATTAGGTAAAGAATACCCCAAACCACGTGTCGCGTAACAGGCTTCGTTCTGTCTACAGCTCATTTCATTCTCGAGATACAGCGCAAGGATAAATCGACCGACAGACAGTCGTACAGAAAATATTTTTTCCATCCATTAGAATCAGAATAGAAAGATTGCGTCAAACTACTGAGTGTTAGGCTTCAGTGACTATTAGCCAAATTCCTTGGTTTTACAAGGACTCATAGAACTTTCTTATATGTGTATAAATTAAGTTTCACGCATAATTCTTTCAGTCTACGGGTAAAAATCTACCATGAGATGTGCCTCACGGCACTTTCACATTTTAGTTCATTAAGGTCAATCTCATAGAAGTGTTTAAATTATAAAATTTTGGACATGCTAGGGAGGATACTATAACGCAAGACTGCCCTGAAATCGAATCTTGTCTACTTTTAACATTGACGTTCTACTCAATTTCTTTTTATTTTTACCGTATGAATATGAATTATACACCAAGTCACGAGACGTTGTAGAGGTAGGTAGGCTACAAGTGTTATGTCAAATTTTAACATCCCATATGATTGTTAATCAGTTTGTTTACAAATTTATTTATTGTCCTATTTTTCGTGGCCATCATGGTCACAGATAACGCCAATGTAAAAATATTCGCTAACGCTCAGCCAATAATTGTTGTTTGTTTATTCTAAATTTACTGGAATCTTACAAAAGTTTTATTTACATATTAAACACTTATTTCTTATAAACTATGACTGTTATATTTAAAAAAACGATCAAATTTTCAAATTTATTTATTAAATAGTATGCAAACTTTATGCTTACAATTTATAAGTTTATAGTTTGCTTAAAACTGGCTCCGGTCAAATAGTTTTCAGTGTACGCCGTACTTAATTCAGATGCAAATGTTTATAGCAACAAAAATAATTCATACTGTACAATATTTGTTATGAATTCTATAAACTATCAAAACTTGAAGAGGAATAAAATAAATAATTGTTGTTTTAATAAATAATAAGATCATTAAATTTATTTACGAAATGATTCATTTTTTGAGTAATTAAAACTGTTTCGCTGCCGGACATTTAATCACAGTCTGTTCCAAAACTGCCAAGCCTTACACCTTGGTATGTCTTAAAAATTGCAGCTCAGTTTCAGAAATGTTGTAGCTTTTTGCATAAAAATTCACATAAAGCTATAATTTCCTTTGTTGCCTTTGTACCTTAGTATTAGACACAATATAAATGTCCTATATTATAACCTTTAAAATGAGACAAAGTTTTTATATGTATTTATTTATGGATATATTTTGTATGATTTGGAAAGAATATAGAAGATCTAATTAAATATTACTTCCTGAATTATTAGTTATTTTCCAATTTAATATGTCTGGACCAATAAAAATGGGGATAACTTTAAAAATAAAAACAGGGTTTAGTATTGTAAATTATATAATCCGTAAATAGAAATACAGAACTCATATAAACGTATAAATTAATAGTTTTAAGATAATACAGTTTTGAGTACCTATTTAAAAATTCAAATAACAAACTCATAGTATACAAAATATTACGTCTTATTTAAAATTACTAATACTTTTGCAAGTAAGAATTCGAAACATTTAGCAGGATTCAAGAGGATAGTACTTTGTGTGAATTCTATTGCTATATTTTGCACATGTATATAGTCAGGATATCAGGACATATAGTTAGGATGTCATGACATATACGAGTAGTAAAGATGTCAGGGCATATAGTCAGAAGGTCAGGACATACAGTCAGGATGTCAGGACTGATAGTTAGGGTGTCAAGACATATAGTAAAGAAATCAGGGCATATAGTCAGATGGTTAGGACATATAGTAAGGATATCAGAACAGATAGTCAGGATGTTTGAAAAATAAATACAAAATATTTAAAAAAAATGGTTGAGCAAATCAAATTAAACTAAAATAATTCTTTTATCACGATGCTTTTGTCTTCGTTAGACTTATATATTACACTAACAGTTACATAATAATACTATTCTATTTAAATATCCTTTACCAATAATAGGGGAAAGTGAATATTTGAAATTAGGCATAGTTATGGGAACGTCTTTTTGTTTTATTGGTTACAAAATGTATTATTATAGACTGTGATAAAATTAAGATAGTTTGAAGACTGCGTACATAATAGTCGTGTGTTTGACATTTTGTAAAGTACTTTTTATAAAAGAATTATCTACGTATAAAGTGTTTAATTATAAACAAAATTTTCAATTTAATAATGTATAATGGGACTTTTATGTATTTTAAATTTATAATTGTTTTTGCAAACACCCCTAATACAGGACGTTGACAGTTTGTGGTGGATTGCTAACGTCCGGTTTCACGGACACTGGCAGTTTATGCTTAGTTTTTCAACGTCCGCAAAAACCGAACATTGGCAGTGAAAGTGTGCTCTGGTTTTCTTCATTCAACAAAAGAAGAGGACAACACTGCACTCCTGGCAAGTGTATGACAACATCACAACTGTGTTTAAAAATAGCGTTTTAGAAAATAACGTACAATATACAAAGTGCAAATAGTTTATCAGTACAAGTTAGGAATTATTTGAGTTTCTTAATGTTGGAAAATGTAATTTATAGTATTATTAATTACTCAATGTAATTCTGGTAAATTTTAATTCATAAAAGACCGCTATTTGGATTTTGTGTGATAGGAATTTTTCTTATTTTGCTGTAAGCCCGTTGTTATAAATCAGGGATGGTTTGGCGGGGAGGGCGTTTCTTGTTTGTTGTGGTTACATTAACTATTATAAACCAAATCTTGATTCTGTAACAACTCAACCATTGGTATAGGGATATCATTAAGGAAAATTGATTTAGTACAACTAAAAACGTATAACTGTGAATGTTATTTCATTCTGTAATTTTTTTTGTCTGTAACAGAAAGTAATTTTATCTTGCCAACCTAGTTCACATACTACCTATATCAATGAAATAAAATCCTATTAATTAAATTTCTCCAAAAAGCATGATTAGCTATTTTTAGACATATAATATGTACAACATTAATAAAATAATCATAACACACACACACACACACACACACACACACACACACACACACACACACACACACACACACACACACACACACACACATATATATATATATATTTATATATATATATATATATATATATATATATATTAGAATAATAAATCGTAAACTAAAACCCTTTTAAAATTCTTTTATTTCAGACACGTGTTTCGGTATAAACCATCTTCAGTGTGAACATTAACCTCCAACTAAATAATAAACAAAACAAATAAATATACACCTGTCGACTATTTAAACAGATGTTAAATTTATATGACAAAGTTGTAATTTTGATTAGTATTTATTGTGATACACGTACTGCCAGATAAGCAACTTACGTGTATCTCTGTAATCTCGTAGCTGTTAAGCAGCTTGTGCGCCATTTTTGTTTCGTGAACATTGTTCTTTTGGTAAACCACAAGGAAACAGAATGTCAAATTCATAAATTTGAGAAAAATTATTTCGATTACATTTTTAAGATTTACTTTTACTGTGTTATAAGCAATTTTCCAAATTCCAATAAATATCAAAGGGGTGCTAACACAAAGGCACCAGTTTACAATTCAACTGCACTGGTTAGGCAGTGATATGCAATGCACCTGTGATAGCTGTTATCACTTCATCGTAGATCGCAGGGCGCTCAAGGTTAAAATTGTAAACGCGTGTAAATAAAACTTTTGTAACTATCGAAACTTCGTCGGTGCAATATTGACGTCCTTCTGGAAGTCTATATTGACGTACTGCTGGAAGTCAACGCGTGCTCGTTTGGAACATTCAACGGAATAATTTAGATATATTATTCAGCATTTTAATATCTATGCCACTTCAGGTATTGTTTATATAATAGTGATTAAATATATAGTTATTACAATTAGGCTACTGCCCAAAACAGCTAATAGTTCCAGGTACAGACTAAAAGTTACTGACTTCACAATGAGCGCTTCATTTTAATTTTAGTTTTTTGAAAGCAAAATCGAAATCAGCCAACTCGAATCCCTCTTTCAATAATCATTCGTCCAGTCACGATCAAGACTTGAATTTATGCCATTTCTTCTGATCATCTGTCCACGACTAAGAGCGGCCTTTAAATGTTGTTTGCCTTAAATGGAATCTGTGACCTTGAAACTTATAGTACGGTAACCATTTGCATTAATGTTCTAGACCGTGCTGTTAGTTTCATTAGTTTTAAATAACATCTGCAACATCAAAAGGCCTCACAAAAATAAAATGTTCTTATTTATTGGAGTGTTTGTTCTTAAATTAAGCATTTAATTTCCAATAAAAAGAAGCTGGTAGAATGTATCTACAACATGCATTTATTTCATTAATACACTGTAAGTATTTCGAAAGCAAATCTCAGTTTAGAAATTCCAAATCCTCAAAAGGACATAAAGTACTCTTCATTTCCATTCTAGCCAGAAAGTAGGCTATTTATTGCCCTTTTTAGTAAATTTATGACATACAGTAAAGGGTATTGGTTGATCCTTTTCATAAAACCAATAATTGTTAATTAGAAAACCTCTGACAGTCAGGCAGGCTATTTATTTTGACGGAGCTATTTTAACATTATTGCGTGTTTTAAAGTCAGTCATTTAAACAGCTGTCACGCAACAAAACAAGTGCACTTCGGTTGTTTACAAATGGAATAATAACAGGTGATTGCACCAGCTGATGAACAGCTGATTGTCAACGTCGGACTCGTGTATCCTGTCGCTCGTTGTCCTTGGCTTCATCAGCGCACTCACAGCCCACCTTTACATTTAGCTAGTGTTGAAGATCTGGTTGATGAAGAGTGGTTGTCGTGAGATGACTATAACGTACTTCTAGACAGAGCGAAGACATGGTACTGAAAATACGTAAAACAAATATAACGGAGACCGTATCTCTAAATTTCCTTTTCTGTGCTGACGAATTTAGGACTTACAATATACAATAGCACGTGCAGTGTGACCCATCGAAATATATTTTCCAGTTGACAAAAAGCCAGAGGTAGAACGCAGTTAAAGGGCAGTTTAGAATAACAAGTCATGAATTAAGAACAAAAATATTGCAACGACGAAGTTTGACGATTTATTTAGTAAAAAGTAGTTCTATAGTGTAAGAAGAAATTTTATAAAATCAAACAAACATTATGTCATAAAATTAATATAATTTTTTTGTAAAAAATTCTCATAAAATTGTAACAGTCTTAAAAAAATAAATAGTTGTTATAGAAAAATCCCACGCTTTAGCTAGGAGAAAAGAGGAATAATAAAATGCTTTAAATTATTTTACTTGTACACTTTAATTCTTAAACAACAGCTGCAAATGCTGCTTCATAAGACCTATTTATCAATTCTCATGAAACGGGATTAAATATAAAAATTCACGGTTAAATGATATGGAATATAAAAAAATTACGAACACAATACTTGAAGAATAATTGGTATCATAATTGCGTAGCAATAGCTCAGCCAGGGAGTTTACACTAAGAGCGCCGCATTCTTACTCGACGCAACCTGCCATACGTATATGTAAGATGTAATGCAGCTGGATTTTATCAGGCTCAAAATCAGAGTGAAAAATAAACACTTGGGAATTACATAATTGCGCAGTGATGTTATACAACAAATCTGATTCTCTGTTATCGTTATTACTTCATTATAACAATGTTATACAACAAGCTAAGAACATTCACAATAAAAATAATATATTTAAACTATTTATGAAATATATAGTTACCACGTTACAACTCAAAGATATTTGTAAAATCAAATAGGCTACAAGCTATTGGAATTGTTAGTATCGTGGACATTATAAAGGACATTTTTCATCATTAATGTTAAAATTTAAATACTACGTTTCGTAGATTTGAAATCCACCCTCTTCTTCAAGTGTCGACAAATCTTAAGGCTTACAGTTAATCACAAACAAAAATGTTAAGATTTGTATGTGTATGCTTAGCCATATAAATTAAGGTTTGTTTACCTACCTGAAGAAGAGGATAGATTTCAATATTCGAAACGTATTATTGTTACATTAACGATGTTAAATATCCGAAAACTTATTATCCTATCAAATTACCCATCGTCATTAACAAACTTTCAACAGAAGATTTGTGTTCAGTTCGTGTGTTTAAATTACGAGCTAATTTACAAATAAATTATAGAGCTATCTATTTGAAACACCCCTTGTGAGATATAAAAAGTTATTCATAATTATTAGGTGTCAATTGTGTCTAAAATGAAGGATATCCTTAGAACAATGATGATGTGATTTAAACAGTTCCTCCACAAAATCAACTCTTGAAAACAGTACATATTCAATAATAAATTATAGAGATTATTATTCTGTAATGTTTGGCCTGATCCAGTGTTATTGTGAATACATGTTTGTTTGTGTTCATTTATATTGTTACAATCTGGTTACTGTTTTTGTGTCTGAAGGGTACACCGGTACTATTCCCATTTATTAAAACAAAGTAAAGACGCTCCCGTTCAACATTTAAGCATTTTATTTATTATTTGAATATACAGGTCCCTTATAAGACAGAACCATAAAAAAACTTTATCTACAACAAATCTAGACTAGCTTGTTACGCATGGTTTAAAATAAGCGGGTAATTAAACTAGTCTGTTTGTATCTGTTCGTGTCCATGAGACACATTTTAAAACTGTCCAGTTGCCAATTAAAAAATGAACATTTATGAAGAGATTACTTTGGATTTGCAATATTCAACTGATCAGGCAGGCGCCGCGGTAAATTTTGGAATGAGATCGGTCTTAATAATTTTTAAAATTACAGTTCGGTTGAAAAGCGCTAAAAATGGTATCCGTTTTCGATTTTTATTCCAGATAAAACCTGGAAGTTATTGTAAATTATTTACCTTATTTGTTACCCATCAATAAACAAGCTAAACTTAAGGCCCCGGGCACGATACGAGCGGTGAGCGTCGAGCGTCGAGCGGCACTCGAGCGTCACCAGAGCGGCGAGGGTGGTCACGATACAAGCGGCGCGAGTGTGTGTTGCAATATGCCTTCGAGTGAGGACCTAGTACATCTTCTGTTGTTATCGGAAAATTCAATGTTGAAAAGGCGTGTAGTTCGGGGTTGCAAGCGTGGGATAAAACGATGGGGAGTTCATCCAATTAACACGAGAAGAAGGGTTTATGGAGAGTACCACCATCTCATCAAACCGTTGAAAGAAAATCCAGAACGTTTTTTCTAGTACACTCGGATGAGCGTACCGACGTTTGATTTTATTCTAAATAGACTGAAGGGCAGACTGGAGAAGAAAAGAATCGGTTAATTGAGTATCACTAAGCTTCTTCAAAGCAACAATGTCCTTTTTCTTAAGTTTTGCCGGAGGCTCACGTGGTTCTTGCTCCACTGCCATCTGAAAACCGTAGAAAGAATCATGACTCATCTGAGCGTCGAGCGTCTTACAAAAAGTAATCGGGCAGGGTTTGGCGGTGCCTTCGACGCTAAGCGGCGCCGCTCACTGTCGCTCACCGCTCAAGTCTATCGTGACACCCCTCTTCACATTTGCACGGCAACATATGGGGCCCGATTGCAAAGCGGTAGCAGAGCTGTGCCGCTCTAACGCTCGACGCTCGACGCTCACCGCTCGTATCATGCCCGGGGCCTTAATGTAATACATGTTATTGTAGCTCCACTGATTGGTTCGTGGTTAACATCCAAACTCGAATATCTAAACGTAATTTTATTGAAGAACGTGTCAATTTTACATGGTCAGTTCATACCATCAAGGCAACAACAGGTTTGATATCAGTTCTCATGAAATTCATTAGTAGGAACTAGTCGGCAACAGGTTTCATGCCACTCCCAAAAAGGGGCATTATCTGTCACTGTTACAGGAACCGTAATGTGTGCCTTAACATCACCGAAGTCTGTCATTGAAATTGTGAGAAATCTCGCAGCTCCAGGTCGGATACTCTATAACATTGCTTTGCTTCATGTTCCACAGTATCGTCACCCAAAGCCGTAATATACATAAAACCCCCGTACGTATATTATTTGAGTAATTATTTATTAAATCTGCACTGAATCACGGACATTGTGAGAAAACCCATAGCAACATACAACGCTGTTATATTTCTCCAAAACGAGTGATATGTGACTTCCCATAAGCGGTATTATTTAGGACTGAAATTTGAATGACGAAGTGCCCTTGATTGCATTGAAGGCTTTCATGTTAACTTTTCAGAAATCAACTTCGCGCTCTATCCTGTCTGCACAAGGACAGATTCTACGTGTAGCCTCTACTAAAAAATCGATTGAAAAATGCAATTCCTCTCAATTCCTTTGAGTAATTTCAATGAATCCAATGGGTAAGCGATGGTTATTGAAGGAACCTTATCCGTAGCTTTCTCTGTATGTTGTGTCAAAGGTCTCCGAGCGAGCTGTCGTCCATGTAAGCAAGGAAATTGCCCAAAGCGTCTCCGATATAATTTATGGTAATTTGTAAATTCCCACTATTTGCACTCAATCTTGTCTCGTTGTCGTAAAAGATGTATTCTGCATAAACTCCAGGATGGGCGTCACAATAAAACACGTAAATCACATTTTCCCTAACATTACGTGCGGTGTAAAGATGTAAAAATCCGCTTCTGAAATCTTCCTTGTCAGGTTTTAATACGCTCAAATAGTGGTTTACTTTTTATAGATCAGGTGTAAAGCTAGGAGATAGCTCTATTGCATTTAAAAATCGTTTCAGTAGTTTCGATATAATCACTGGACAAATAAAACAAAAAACTAGAAACATGTCTAATTCAGAATATATTAATTTTTAAAACAGGTTAAAAATTACTTAAATTATGCGTGATTGCTGAGTAGTTAAGAATTCAGATAAAAAATTAAAAAATTAGTAATGCTCAAGTCATGTGTTCACGATTTATAATGCGTCTTAAATTTAATAAAACAAAACCAATTATACAAATCATTAAAATTCGTTAAACATAAATGGCTGTTTCAAAAATTTTTTAACTGGACAAATTGAACTAATACATTTAATCGCGATTATATACCATGCAAAATAGCTATTTAAAGGTCTGCCAAAAGTAGTTGTATTGGATAAATTAAATTTTATTTTTGTATTCTCTAATGACTGAGTATACCTTGATGTGTTACTATGTACAACTAGGTGCATATTAATTATCATTAAACATACCTTAATATTGTCTGGTAAATGGCAAATATTGCACAGATTGATTTTTCCTCAGTGTCAATAATTTAGCTAGCATTGCTCCTTCTCGTAGGTACACCGCCACACTGATGAGATTGTCCGGTGATGTTCCTTGCGGAGATCATAAGTTCACCATCAAATTTGTCACAGAAATTTGCTTTTTTAAATAAAATGTCTTAAAGAATATATTAGAGATATGTGTAGGCAATAAAAATAGGTAAAACGATTTGAAATTTTGCTAAGAATATGTACACAGTAATGACATAAAGAAATAAGCTATATTAAATAGGTACACAAAGGTATAAGTTGAATGTTTAAAAACTTAAAGAAAAGGGACTGAAGGAACACATTGTACTTTTCGTGTCTTCGGGATAGGTATGTTAGTGCTGTGACTAAGGCGAGGAATGAACGAACCCCTAATATGTGTTAATTACAAAATACAGATTTGTTAACAAGGAAAGTATTGAAAGTATGAGACTCTGTTGTGTGGTACCACAATCCCCCGAGGTCCATTAGAGAGTTGCACGGATTCATTCAAGTGTCAATAAATTTAGAAACAAATAGAGAAAAACAATCTACTCGTTTACAATTTTCATTGTAACATTGGGCCGTCTTACGCTCGATAGCCCCGTTATCCCGAGTCTCAAAACACCCCTTTTGCAGATGGGGGACTACGATACATTTTTGAATTAGAACAGAAATTTATTTGTTCTAGATTAAGTAAATTGGATGTTTTAGTAATATCAATTGTAAGAACCCTCTGGATTCCAACAAACGCAATGCGTAATCTTAATCCTAATAATATTATAAATGCGAAAGTGCCTTTGTTTATTTCTTTTTTTTTCGCGCGTAAACTATTCAACCGAATATACCGAAATGTTATATGGACATTCTGACGGTCCCTGGGATTAATTATTGTTTCATGCCTATTATTATTTCGAAAATCCATCCGGAATACGCTCCTTTGGTTTTAAAGTAGTGAAAACCGCCATCTTGGTCTCTAAAGTTGTGAAATAATTTATTGAATGAGCCTGTTAAATGTAATCAACTGTTCTATGTAAACATTGCTTTAAGACAGAATGACCATATGTTCAATTCATTTAACCACCATTTTAATGATAATATTTATGTTTCATAATCCAAATTTAACTGAAACTAAACAGTTGTTGACACTTTCTTTGGCGTTTAACTAGTACGTCAAGTCCTCCTCCGTAGACTAGTGGTTATAGTCTCGGCTCTCTAACCGAGAGATCACGGGTTCGAATCCCGGGGAGGTCCAAAAATGTAATAATAACAAAAAACCAGTGCACTTCGAAGCTGGCATAGCTGACTCTGAGGCTTAAATGAGATTAAAAAGAAGTACCAAAGAGATTGAAACATTTGTGTATAATTTAATCTTATAATATAGATGCTTGATAAAGTAGTAGTAATGCAGATAACAAAGACAAAGATACCCTATAAGAGTTAAAAAGACTAATGAATTGGAAATACTATTAAAACAATGTTATAAGGCCCACCTTAATGACCGAAAACTGTTAATGTTTATGTGCAATAATGTCTAGACACTCAAGACTGTTTGGATTCCTTGACATTGTGTTGTGGCATTTTTACACTAATATGCTTCGAGACATTCTTTCTTTGTCTACAGTCTCAAAAACAAGACTTTTAAAACTCAAAACCTATCTTAAATAATGATTAAAATGTTGCATAAACTTCCCAAGGATTTTCCCCTTATACAGAGATTAGATGTTTATGACAGTAATAGCCTTAAGTGTGTATGTATATTTTCTTCATCGTGACAACGAAGCAAACTCAACTATGGCAATGGAAATATCTTAGACCGAAAGAAGGTTGCAAGAGGCGTGAGTAGGCCTGTTTAGACATAATTAGATTTCTGGGACCTACATAAATACATATTTTCTTGATCAGGACAATAAATCAAACTCAAATTTAACACCGTAAACACATTAAGACGGATATTAATTTAAACTGCCTGATGTACACGATGTTTAGACGGAATAGGCTTCTCAGTCCTACGTGTGTATGTATATATTCTATTTATCAGGACAACGTGGCATATTCTACTGTGACACGCTTTCTGACATAAGTAGGTTTCCTAGATCTACACAAACACACGGGTGTGTGAGTATGTATATACAAGTAGACACTTTTTGACCGAATAGGTTTCTTGGTCCAAGTAGGTAGGTCTACCATATTTCCTTCATCAGGACAACGTGGCATATTCTACTGTGACACGCTTTCTGACATAAGTAGGTTTCCTAGATCTACACAAACACACGGGTGTGTGAGTATGTATATACAAGTAGACACTTTTTGACCGAATAGGTTTCTTGGTCCAAGTAGGTAGGTCTACCATATTTCCTTCATCAGGACAACGAGGCAAACTGAACTATGGAACTGGAAATATTAGACCGGAATTAGATCACAAGAGCTGAAAATAAGCGGGAGTTTTTTTTAAAGAAAGTAGGTTTTTGAGACCTACCTACGAGTGTATATTTTATTTATTGGGGCAGCAATGTAAACTAAAGTGTTGAATCAGATATATAATATAATTCATTTGAACCGGAATGCTCATATACACGCACAACGTGATGTAAAAGTTAACTCTGATCTTCTTGCCTTGAACACTGAAATAATATGTACCTGATCGTACGTCTACTTACGTTTGAAAAATTAAATTACGGACCGCGGGTAACAGCTAGTACACCGCACCTGAGTGGAGTGCCCGGTCAAACGTGGGCGTGGTGACGTCAGTACTTATCAAACACTGAGCTCGTTTATCTTGTGTTCTGTCCGAGAGGTAATTATCGGCCAGCATTGTACCCATGACTGAGAACCATTGTTATTGAGGACCTGCGAGTCATCCTGCCTTGTGCGGGACCAGGACCGGGCGCTGCGCAGTTTGTCTTGACCTTGAACACAGGCTTAGTCTCGCTTCGCTAATCAGATGATAATTCTGAACTAATAGTTTTCAGAACAGCAGTACCCACTTCCAGGTCGTCCTTGAACACAACGTCTCTAGTGCTTCACAACACATCCGTAGCTACGAATATACACGTTGACGTGTAAACTGACGTAACACATAGTGTTAGCAGTTACGGCATCAAACAATACCGAAATCTGCTATCGAAAAACTTTAGACGAGACCATTGCGCAGTATAATTTCACTAGTAATAACCACAATCCCTAGATTCATAAGATTTGGAAAATTTGTTCCCGATCTTTCTTTAGCTTATTTGACAAACTTTCTTGGTACAACGTGTTGTACTCTGTTAGCACATTTGGTCGTACTGTTGAGAAAGACACTCAGTACTATTAAATAAGATAAGAGTGCGCCCCATCAGTGTTGCATAGCAGGCTTCGCTGAGGTTCAATGCAAAAGTCTCTAGCTAATTTCATTATTGACAGATGGAACGACAGACAATCGTGTGGAAAATAAATGTTTACATCCCTCGGCAAACAAAAGAAAAAATTGCGACAGCTTACTGAGTGGCATGCTTCAACGACGCTCAGCCAAATTCCATGATGGGAAATGCACCATCATAGAATTTATATTTTCTATGTAGTAATGAATGGAGTATCAAACAAAATTTCAAATCGACAGACGAAATTTTTCTCGAGATACCTTACCATACATTCACATTTTTGTTCATAAAACTGGGGACCATATCAGTGTTATCGTTAGTATCACTATGTCTCGAAAGCGATTGACCTATAGACTTGAAATTCTGCACAAAGCTTCAGCTCCATATAGAAACCACTGAGTTTGATGGTTCATGTCACTCCATGTGATTTGGCTGAGCGTTAGCGAATATTATTCTATTGCTCCAATAGGTAACATTGATGACGACAAACAATATCAGAATAAAAACGTTTGTAAACAAACTGAGTCCAACCATAAGAGATTTAAACATGGACATTGCATGAAAACATGTAGCCTAATTAACTGATTCATTCTCATTTTTGATAATCAAATTGGTTTCATATCAATGTTATAATAATAGAAGTCTTCACGCTGTCTCCATAAAATTATGTATGTGTTGGGATAGGCTACATATCGTAATATGTTACATTATAAAATGCTATATAAATGTGATAAGTTTGTTTATATATTTATTTGATGTCCTATTTTCTCGTTTCCATCATGGTTACCCACAAGACCAATGTAAAAATATTCGCTAACTCTCACCTAAATTCCATGGAGTTACATGCATTCGGTGTTGCTCATATACAACTGATTGCTTGACATTCACAATGTCAAGTCTATAGATCAATTCATTTTCAAAATATTGTGTGGACAGACAGACAGGCAGGCAGGCATACGGATAACCAGAAAAACAAACAGAAATAAATCTTTCCAGCCCCTAACTATCAGTCGGTAACAGATACCAGAGTCAAAACAAAAATGTCATATTAATTATTTTTATTTATTCATATTATTAAACTAAGCACTTGTTTCATATGTGACATAACAATTTTGCCTTAATTAACTATCATAATTCAAAAACATTATTATTCCAGCGTGTATTTAGTCTTCGCGTTCACATATATACTCGTATAATTCAGTGTTCTTTTGCAAGAAAAAGTTCGCTGATTTTCCCTCCTCCACTTCTTGGTTGCATAGAAAACATTTACTATATTACCAAAAACAAACAGAAATGAGGCATAATATGAAAGTATTCTAAATTTATGTCAATGTATTTGGTAGATGAGCCGCTATTAATGAGAATACTCAAGTTCTTGTGAATCTTCGGCAAACTACATTCAATATTGTCAGTAAGTTGGTCACCCGGTAATTTCTGAGGCAGGTGGTTATGGAAACTTCTTAAGGTCCTTCCTATGACCCTCGAATGTAAAGGATATTGGGAGTCTTTGTTTCCAATCCACCAGATCCGGGATCAAGAGAACATCTCAGTGGGGTTCTGTCATATTGCAGTTTCTCCTATTAATCTACTATTGCACTCTAGTAATCGTGCTATTATGTACAGTACCTCCACAATTTAATAGAGGCGGGACATTTACTAGTTTGCTAAGTGCCAGTGAAAATATGTACTCAAAATAGTGACATGAATCTGCGGGAAGCAATGTGTACAAAGGAACACATAACTGTACAGAATATGCACAACTGCTACTTTACTAAGGCAACTTGAGACTCTCGATGAAATGTCCAGTACCGAGTCTTCACCAGCAAGAGCAGGCTGTATACACAATTCCGTCCGAGTACAGTCCTCTCTACATGTGAGGTACGGCAAGGAGACTCATCGAGTGACTGAGGAAGCTGAGGCTCGCAAAAGCAGTTGAATTTCGATGACGGTGAACTGAAATGGCACATCTACGGCGAGTAAACTGGTGCTCTCCAATGCATTAAGGATAATATTCGTACCAACTACCCTCGAGGTTGCTCGCTATGAAGAGAAATCAGATTTTAAAAGAAAATGCGTACTCGCCTTGATACCAGAGTATGCGCCGTATAGGACAGTTAAGTTAATTGGAGACCTGTGTGTATTGATGGAGCGAGAACAAAAAAAAGTAAATTCATATTCATATGCTGACCGTTCAAGAAAATTTCTGATATCAGAGGTTCAAAAGAGAAACTTAGAGCATTCTCCTGGTTAAAGTTGGAAAAAAAAGGAAATTCAACGGGCTCAATCGTCTGTAAGTAATAGCCATCGGAAAGTGGTATCTGATCAGCAGGCTTTGATAAAATAGAATTAGAGTAGAATTCAAAGTAAATGTAAGAGTATTTTATATTACCAGGCAAACTGGGGAGTAAGAAGCCCTCTTCAACACAACCTGGGGCCCAATGGCTTAAAGGTGACTTCCCAACCACCGGTATCGGCCGGGTAGGCGACCTGCTTGCAAGGACAGGGTCGCTAAGCGGTCACCCGTCCAAGCAGCAGCCACGTAGCTTGATTCAGGCTGCAGCCGTAGCTGCTACTCTGTGCTATCGGTTCAAATAATTGGTAATTCTTTGAGTACGTAGTACGCACCCTTTTTACGTAACCCAGAAAACGGTCATGAGAGAGTCATACTGAATCGGCACGACTTTAGCAAAAGGAAACTCCACTCAAACAAGCACTCCATTGGTAATAGTATTTATTGGAAATGTCTTCTCTTTTCGTTGGTGGCTAAAGCAAACACGCGATAAAAATTAAATCTAAATCGATCCTTCAACACTTCTCCTAATTCAGTACGCTACAAGACATAGTCATCAAGACACTTGTAGAATGTTAAAGTTGTCGAGCACAGACTAGTGTTACATTATTTATTGCAGTGTTTCACTATTGCCATTCATTATACGACGGGGTTTTCCATGGATTATTTATTCTACTGTTTCAGTGTGTGAAAGTAATTTAAAGACAAAAAGCGAATTCCTATCATTCTCGGAACCTAACCTTTCCTGTTTGTCATCTTACGCTATGTAAACATGTTACACAACAAATCCAGGTACTGCAAATAGAAATGATTAATTGTTGATTGCATTTCTATGTACGAGTACTAAATTGAGTATTTTGCTTTTTGTAACACTAATTCACATATCGTAGTTATTGTTGATGAAGCCAACACCTAATTGGACACACACACACACACAGGCCATGAAGTTTACCAATACTAACGACGTATAGTTTTTAATGTAATTTCGTTCATTTGCAACTGTACACTACATTTACAGTCGGAGTTATGTACAATACGAAGGAACTGGACTGTCAAGGAAGGTGGTGTGTGACAGCAGGTAGGCTACTCATTTACGGCGCAGAGGGTAAATTAGATACCGCTGTGTATTGCGGGTATTGCAGCAAGTCAGGCGCTTAGGGCTCGTGCAGTGTGCAGTCTTCCCTTAAAAGTGATGATAAAATGTATTCGAGTTTCCACAGAACTCTAGCTCTAGATTGTTAAAAAAACCCATCTGCCAAGAACCATTTTATGATAGGTTTGCCGCGTGTGTGATTTAAGTATTCTGCTCGTATGTAGACACTTTGTCTACTACATCTAAACTGAAAGATTTAGTACATATTCTCCACTATAGACTACTCTCTAAATTTGTACAGAGTTGGAATGCCAACGTTTCCCAAAAGTTCATTACAGAACAGAAGGTATCTTGGCCTTCGGCAGTTATTATTCGCTAACTTTTCATTAAACGTTACGAAATCCAAATTGTTTAAGTATTAAGGTACGAATAAAAAGGCTTTATGTAAAACTAATTTCTTGTAGCTTAGTTTTCTTTTATGTAAAAAGTTTGTGATAATAAGTTAGACCTGATAAACTTAAGTTAATTTGTTCGCTATTGTTCTGACACATTATAATTAACAGTGGCGGCACTACAGACTCTGGGCATTTATTGATAATTAAGTAATATATATATATATATATATATATATATATATATATATATATATATACACACCCAAGTACTATATAAGTAATGTAATATATAGACGTTGTGGAAAGGGATATTGTTTGTTGATACACTTGCTATTGTTAACGATATAACAGTGAATCGTTATCGAGAAAATAAATGATACATTAACAAGACGGCAAATTATCTCTAAACTCCATATTTTTGTACCTATCATAATTGCACGTTTTTGTCGTGTCTGGGCCTACGTAAAAAATTTAGTGTACGAGACACCAAAAGGCAATACAGAAATATTCACAGTGCGTGTTGTCACTGCAGCAGAACAAATGTTTGTAAACAGTAGGCAATATACGTTACGAATAGCCTGGGTTTGCATCGATGCAATCGGGATGAATCTAGAACGTTTCCTGTAAAAAATATGCGTTTTTTCTCATAGGTTTTAATAAGCAAAATAATAAATTTTGTTCATTTATATATTTTTGTTTTTCTATACAGATCTCTTATTGGACATAAAGGCTTAGATGCCAAGTGTTTATAAAAAATGCTTAATTTTATAAAAAAACACAGAATTGGCGATTCTATGTTTCCTGGCGATAATTGTGTTTACTCACAATCTTAATAAACCGTAAAAAGTACGCACTTTGTCAAAATCATCCTTTATAATAAAAGTTGCTACAATTAAGAAGCCATGTCTGGCCTGATTAGTTTTAAAATTTACGATGTATAATGTGTGTAAACACGTGAAAGAGTGTTTGTGTATACGTCGCCATGAGGCTGGGGCAGTGTGGGGGCAGGAACGTCGACCCTGCAGCAGAGTCTTTGCCCGCTGTGCTATTCACTGGTCAGACCGGTCCACGCTCTCGGGACCATCTTCTGCACTGTCGCTCAGGTCACTGGCCTTGGCCTCATCAAAACAGCAACACACGAAATACAGTTCTTCGTCAGCTCCGCCGTCGCGTCAACATTCCAGTTCTTATATCTTCTGATACGTATCATCGCTCCTTCAGAGGGCATTGCTCCACACAATTGTACACCCCTGGTTTAAAAGAAGTTTGAAATAATAACTCCGAACTGTATTCTGATGGGAGAGTATGCGTGCTCCCCTCTTAAACTGCTCTCAAATCAGTGCCCTTAATGCCCGTCAACCCATAAACGCAATGGTTAAGCAGATCGAGGGCTGAGGGCCTGAGACCACGGATAATTCACAGCACAGATACAATAATATGTACATGGATCGAGGGTATTCTACTAGTATATCAGTGGAGGTCTGCACTGGACTATTTGATAACACGAAGAGTTGAAAATGTTACCAAGTCTCCTTAGGGTGGTGAAGAGCTGGAGTTGGGAAACTTGATTTAAGCTCAACCAATATTATAAATATTAGTTCGCTGTAACTGTTACTAAGGGTGGTGAAGAGCTGTAGTTGGAAACTTGATTTAAGCTCAACCAATATTATAAATATTAGTTCGCTGTAAATCAGACTCCAGATAAAACTGTTGGGGCTTTCTTGGTTATCATTTGTAATTAATAGCACTAGCGACGAGGTGGATCTTTACCAGTAACACAAGGTCCAGTCAGTACACTCAAACAACGTTCTTTTAAACAAGCACTCAACCATACATCTCCAGTTGATCATATAATAATATGTGGTCTAACATGGATTGATTGTCTGTAATAAAATGATATCCTGTAATGACAATTCATCTACAGTATATTATTATGTGTCAGTTAATTCTGGTGATATGTTGCCAAATATGCTTGACATTATAAAATGCTTGAAATAGCTTTGAAACTATCACATCAATGATTTTAAAGCTCTAACTTTTGACTGTCAACGTTGACAATTTGTACCTTACGGTGTTCTACTGATCAGTAACATTTGATATTTTTTATGATTGAAAAGATCCATTTAAACTTGCTTCTGCATAGGCCAATTATTAATACTTAGGTCAATACAAGTTATATGAACGTGGATTTGTAAGCAAATTGAAAAAGACTATAAGCATGCAACGTCTCAACTTAAATCTAACTGAGTTGCCAGATTAGATTTCAGTATTCATGTATTGACTGACAGACGAGCAGCTTGAAAACATTGTGATTTTCCATTAGTATATAACTTTAATCAAGAAACCAAGAGGATGTGTTTGTGTGCAGTCCGCAGTAATCTGAACGGGAAATCAGGCATTACATAATACATCCTTTATGAATGGAATCGTCCACCAACTTGTCCAATTACTGACCAATTATAACTAACTGCATATTTAATCTAATCTGAGATAGGTCGGCTATTCTTGCCTCTCAAGTAGCCTAATTATTTGCTTAGTACAGAAATAGTAGTGATTAATTGTGTGTACCTTGCATGCTCAGAACCAAATCTTGAAATTGTTATTTATTTTTTCGTTTCATGTAAAAAATGAATTTTAAATGTATTTTCCCTTTTTCTACACATCTACGGTTAGCCGCACCATCGCCAGTCATCATCCTCAGTTGATCTTGCAGATACTTTATGTTGGGCTTCGATCATACCTTTGACCGCAATATTGGAAATATTATTCATTCCTAAGTGGGGTGTTTTGAGCTATGATCTTGCAGATACTTTATGTTGGGCTTCGATCATACCTTTGACCGCAATATTGGAAATATTATTCATTCCTAAGTGGGATGTTTTGAGCTATGATTTTGCGCTGCTAAGTGTTCAGTATAAAATGTTGCTGCAATTCAACGTTGCTATAACTATTTTTTGTACTCAAAACATTAAAAATGAAATTGAGAAAAAAAATGTTCGTCTGTCTAAATATGTATGATAAATATACTCGTATATAGAAATAGTATTATGTATATATACAAAGTGGTTCACGAAGGTATGCGGAAAGTATGAGACCTCATTATACATATAAAAATAGTAAAAACGTTCATATAAACGTGTGTCTGGAAATACTTTGTCAGCTAGTTCGCACGGATTTCATCTTACCATGTATTACGAGGTCTTCCTAAAATTCTGGTAAGGTTCGTTAAGGGGCGAATTCCATAGTTTTTTATGGTTTTTGACCTGATAAGTTGAATAACATAGGTCCCATAACTGTAAGTTAAGTGGTTTTTCGCAATACTCAGTGTAAAATGCAAAAAATTGAATGAAAAACAAATTATTTCATATTTGGCCAACAATAACTTTGGTGGGATGAAATCCATGCGAAATCTTTCGCTAGCTGTAATTCGCTATCGAATCATTTCCTGACTGACGTTTATATACACTTTTTTCATTATTTTACGTGTAGAAAACTGTGGGACTATATATAATATAGTAAAAAGTTATCATAATTATTATTGCTTTGGTATAATCAATAGTAAATTTAAAAAATATTTAAATAGGTAATTAGTAATTATAATTGCTGTATGCCTTATAGTGTTGATTTAAAGCTGCAATTACTAAGGCTTATTTATTACGTGTGATTAGAAATTGTTGTCTCAGTGACAACTATTGGTACGCGGGAAATGTCAGAATTAAAATTTCTTAAAAACTGACAAAGCGATGCGGTGATATGCATAATAATTGTAAACACTATACGATGATATTCATTTATACACTAGAGTTGAGTCGATTATTTGTTATACTAGCCATAAACGTAATAACGTATATATAAGTTTAACTATACACGAAAAATTTATATTAGCTGAAATAATCATGTTAAAAAGGTTTTTAGCTTAATAATTGGATGAACGTTAAAGAAGTTTATCATTCGTGAGGCTGGAAAAACTTCATATACCTCGAATTCAAACTGACTTAAACACATACAATTTTGCACGAAACTTCATTTCTACACAGGCAACATCAGTTTCAATGATGGTGCATGTAACAACATGCGTTAGCGAATAATTCTTTTACCAATGGGTAACCATAATGGCGATGAGACAATTGCAGAATAAATGCATTTAGAAACGGATTACAATTATATAACTTTTTAATTATATGTATACAGTAACACATTTAGCTATAGAGTTGCATATTTGAATTTAACCTGAGTGAAGCCAGTTACGCAACATGCGGTGTGGTGTGCTCGTACCTTACTTATTTTATATGGAAATAAATGCTTTATTTAAACTAATAAAGGTAGGACCTCCTAAGATCCATAACTATTTACTACATGTAGCGAAACAGTTCATACATAAACAAGGTTGTATTTTCTCAGCGATATTCGCTAAATATGGAATTATCTTTTCTCTTGTATATACGACACAAGCTCGTAATTCAATCCAATCGGACCTCAGGGGGCCGGGCCCACGATGAAGAGCATGTTTACAACTTAGTAAACACTGGTTCTTGATATTGAAGAGAACGTATAGAACGGGAACTATGAGTCTAGTGATTGGTTTTGAACTTGATGATACGAACGGATCTTTTTCCAATTTGGCACGCATATTGAATTGTTTATCTACCGATGATGTAACAAACAAGACTGGAAATTAATGTAAGCCTCTTAATTGGACATATCAAATACTTAGCGTGGGCATTCTGTGATTCGTGTGAACCCAGGATTATTGAGTGTGGGCTCAAGGGCCAGAGCTGTAGGTAAGATTTGATTGAATTCATTCTTAATTTATCCTACTACAAGATTCATACAGCATACACATTGTTATACTGCCCATGAGTCACTCGCTTAAATAATCTAAAAACCTAAAATAATTTTAAATAATCTAAAACCACATCGTTAATTTTGTGTATTCTGCCTTTTATTCTATACAGACAAGTCACAGTTTGTCCACCACACCACCGTCGGTCCAATGACATAATTGGAGTGTTCGGACACTTTCCAAATTAATATGCTTTTATTTGATTTTGAGACTTTCTTTGTTTAAACACTTTCAAAATCCTAAGTAAAGTGAATGGGATACAACTTTCAGTTATTGATATTTAATGTCAAAGTTTAAGGCGTAACGCTTTTAGAATGTATAATAAACGGGTATGGTTTGAATTATTTAAAACATTTGTTTCAGCAACCGTCAAGTTTTAAGTGTAATATTAAGACAAATCGTTGTATGCATGATTTGTCGCGTAACTTATTGATACATTTTGCAGTTTTATAAAGATACCGGTACAAAGGTTGGCTGGGGTGAAGGCCAGGGCTGTTACACTCTACTAATGAAGCATAGCCGCGCACAGATTGGAGTTATAGTCTGCCTCTCCACGGGTTGTCGCTAATTATATGTACACAAAAGCGATGACGGAGAACAAGCGGGGCAAGGGTAACCGAGGTCGTCGACTGAGGTCTCGGAGCCGAGATCGTCCCGGAAGTATCAAAAACGCAGAAAACGCCGCTAGCCGGGTGTTTCGAGGTTATGATTATGTTTATGTGGCCAGTTCCCGCATAGTTTTTACCAGAAGATTCCTGAGCGAGGCGGCTCGGCGAGGCAGCAGCGGTTCAGCAGGAACAGAGCCACGCCAAGATGGCGGCGGTCGGCTACAGTATATAACCGGCGACCGGCGCTCTACCCTTCAGACCTCTGTCGCCATCAACATGTTCAAGTTTGTACTGGTGAGTAAAACTTGTTTTTCCAGAATGTTCACATAACACATTATGTCAAGGTACTTTAGTTTCGTTTTAATAAACTATTTGAACCCCAACTTATTTAAAATAATTTCATTATAAAATCGTGAAACTCGAGTCATAGTACCAGTCATCTCTTGGGTGTGATGAGCGAGTACCGTACTTTTTGTGATATAGTTCATTGGTATCTACTTCGGGGGCATCTTAGAATCATTTCAAATTAACCTTTATTATTTAATGAAATCAGTTGTTAATTCCAGTTCATTATTTTTAAAAAGTCTCTAAATAAACATCGACATTTGCTGATATAAATATCGACATAATGCAATCATTCAATTTATATAATTTTTACTTCACGTACTTTATTTCTTGTTTTTATTTTACAAAACATCTCTGATTAATGGTAAATATTACGAAAAATTAAAGAAAATGTTTAAAGAATTGATAGTTGAGCATCCTTAAAACCTTAAAATCTGCGCGCGCGCGTGAAGTGCGAGAAAAATCTACTGACCAGTACATCAGCTTTGTCATTTGTACTGATATCACGTAATGGTATTTAAATGTTTTTAACTTTGCCAGAGCAGCGTATTTTGTAGTAAAGTTTAATGGCAACCAATTGGAAATAATATGACGTGCGTAACTTCCCACATTGTACGGTAATTCGTTCTTCACTTCTACGGTCTCCAACATGGTTTTAATTGTATTTTGATTAAAAACCAAACTAAAACTTTTTACTTGTAGCTTTTGATTGGATCACTTGTAGATTCATTATATTATATTTTGTTAAATCTTTAGTCGGCTACACATTTAAAAATCAACTTCCTTGGATTATTTAACAACTTTTATGTATAATCTTGATACCATGCATATGTCACCAGTGTGTCATTCTATCAACACTGTGCGGTATTACCGTTACAATTCTCCAGCTGAGAGGCAGCTGCATTCACGCTCGCTGAGTCGCACTCTGTCCAGTTACCGAATTACATAGAAACAAACAAAAGCGATGAAGCATAGTATATGGGCATTATAATGAAACATCAGACATTCTCTGGTATCTCTAATCCTATCAGGGACGGAATAGAATTTTATGACATCCAGCAAAGTTAATAGATAATATTTAAACGCAAAGATAAGAATATTTGGGACATATATGAACGAAATTAAATGTTATGATTAAGAACAATATTTATAAACAAACAAGAATTTAAATAACCTTATACAATACTTTTATTTTCATTAAAAAAACTAAAACATATAGGTTGATTACACAGTTCCGGGACTATAGACCATGAATTTTGAATTATTTAATCTCTAAGACATTCCTAAATTTACGAGTACAAATTCAAAGTTATAACTTTAAAAATATAAACGTTGCTAATGCTGTAAAGTATATGGCATTTTAAATTTGTATATCAATATTTTGAATCGATAGTTTCAACGAAATGTCTGTAGTCTATTATGTTTAATATAAGGTTTTAGAACGATTATTCAACACAATATTGTAACATTCGTTTACGAATATTTTACTTAACTTAATTACTGAAAAGTTGGTTTGATTTCATTGTTTTGAATAACTTAAAATAAATAGTATAAATATTACTGCTATAAATAAATATCAAGATTACATGGTTTTTATCCAGACGAATAGCTTGAAATTTAATTTGAGTTTTAAATTAATAAGATATAAATAAATGTAATTTTATGTAATGATAATGTGTACAGCAATAAAACAATCATAGGTAAAGAAAATACAGCTTAAAACGAAATGTTAAACGTAAACACTAAATAAATACATTATTAATAATGTTTGATACTGCACTGACTTTAGTAGAAAATATACATGTTTTCATAGGTAAGAAAATACAGCTTAAAACGAAATGTTAAACGTAAACACTAAATAAATACATTATTAATAATGTTTGATACTGCACTGACTTTAGTAGAAAATATACATGTTTTCATAGGTAAGAAAATACAGCTTAAAACGAAATGTTAAACGTAAACACTAAATAAATACATTATTAATAATGTTTGATACTGCACTGACTTTAGTAGAAAATATACATGTTTTCATAGGTAAGAAAATACAGCTTAAAACGAAATGTTAAACGTAAACACTAAATAAATACATTATTAATAATGTTTGATACTGCACTGACTTTAGTAGAAAATATACATGTTTTCATAGGTAAGAAAATACAGCTTAAAACGAAATGTTAAACGTAAACACTAAATAAATACATTATTAATAATGTTTGATACTGCACTGACTTTAGTAGAAAATATACATGTTTTCATAGGTAAGAAAATACAGCTTAAAACGAAATGTTAAACGTAAACACTAAATAAATACATTATTAATAATGTTTGATACTGCACTGACTTTAGTAGAAAATATACATGTTTTCATAGGTAAGAAAATACAGCTTAAAACGAAATGTTAAACGTAAACACTAAATAAATACATTATTAATAATGTTTGATACTGCACTGACTTTAGTAGAAAATATACATGTTTTCATAGGTAAGAAAATACAGCTTAAAACGAAATGTTAAACGTAAACACTAAATAAATACATTATTAATAATGTTTGATACTGCACTGACTTTAGTAGAAAATATACATGTTTTCATAGGTAAGAAAATACAGCTTAAAACGAAATGTTAAACGTAAACACTAAATAAATACATTATTAATAATGTTTGATACTGCACTGACTTTAGTAGAAAATATACATGTTTTCATAGGTAAGAAAATACAGCTTAAAACGAAATGTTAAACGTAAACACTAAATTAATACATTATTAATAATGTTTGATACTGCACTGACTTTAGTAGAAAATATACATGTTTTCATAGGTAAGAAAATACAGCTTAAAACGAAATGTTAAACGTAAACACTAAATAAATACATTATTAATAATGTTTGATACTGCACTGACTTTAGTAGAAAATATACATGTTTTCACATTTTCAGATAATATTTTCAACGAACAAGATATTAATGCGCAAAGTATAAATTATTTCACTATAAACTGTAACCATTTTTTTTTTAAATCTCTGTCCAATACTTCTTAGACAAACAACAATACTTCTTAAATATTGAATCTTCGGATTAGTGAGGAACTAAGATTTTATACCCAATTGCGAATAAAGCTTAGAAAAATGTCAATAAAACCTGACATGAAGTATATACTACCAAAATCGATATGAACTACTTCGTTTTAAGGTGCTTCTACGAAGCTGTTATTGTTAGTTTGCAGTTAAAATTAAAAAGTTTTATTTTTTTCGAGAATGTATTTTTCAATATCATATTAAATCCTGGACTTAAACAGTTAATTAAAACAAGTTTTGTAAACTTTTTCAATAAATTTATCAAATTTTTTACGTCTTTTGGGTAAAGATAGGTTTTAGCTCCTCATTTATAATAATTCCCATTACTAGTTTCTAATTATTTTAGCTTTTTTACGAAACCAGATCAAAATATCTCCCCACTACAATACTGAAATTAAACAAAATCTCTTGCCAAGCTGAGGCAATTATATGTTTAATTTCGTTATATTAAATATTCTTCAAAACTTACGAAGGAAGATTTTCCAAAAAGATTTATTACAAGTAGAATTTATATTGAATTTGTGTTTACATACTAAATATATTTGTGTTTACATAAATTCTCAAATATTTGCATATAGTAGTAGAATTAATATTTTTATTTTTCCATCAAACAGCGTACACCATGTACATGTTTGCAAATATTACTTCTAGTGATCATGCACAAACAAAATCGTTTACTCATCTGTTAAAGTGCAGAACGTGACAATATTGTATAATAAATGGTATACAGTTTTACTTAATTACTAAAAACACTAACAACTTCAATTAAGAACGCATTTAATCTAATGTACTCTAAATTATTCGTACATAAAATTGACCTCTACTTAATTGTTTCAGTAATAATGATACAATACCTAATTAAACCTGGTAAATGTACCTCCAAACCTGTGCGTGTGCTTAACGATTGAAATGTTTGTATCCAGTTGAAGCTTTGTGGTAAAAAATGATTAATAATAAACATAATCAAGTTTAGTCTTAGCTTTTTAAATCATAATTTGTTTCCTTAATACCTTTGCAATTATATATTTGGTAAAATTACAAAAACATTTTATTTTCAAAAATTCAACAATTTAACACTCGCATTATCACTATTCAGATTAAACATTAAAATAGTGATTGTAATTACGTCGAAAATAATTTTCCAAGTTATATAAATAGATTTAGATCTCTTAATATTTACATGAATTATCAAACTAATTTCAATGTGTATTTATCTAATAGTGTATAAAGCATATCGTTCGTTATTTGACTGCACTGCGGTGTAATGAATGAGATGGAGGTTCCATATCTTTTTATTTAACGTTTAAATTGATTACTTTTTTTCTGCATTGTATTCAATATATTGTATGGTATTTGCTTTTAATTCCCGATTTACACTAAATCTGCTTTTACAATACAAAATGGTCAGTTTGCAACTGAAGTTAAAATTCAATGCAAAATGTTACTATACAATTAATTATATGTATGTAAGCATACTATATTATTTTCAAATGTATTTTTGCTAAACCATTTTAATTTGCTTCTAAAAAAAATGGTAGTGTTTCTGGTGGTTTATTATACAAGTATTGTAGTATAGCTTCCTTCTAATGAACTTTTAAAGCTACGGTGGAACAATAATAATGTTGGGTGGAAAGTAGCATGGACGTGACTAGATATTATCTAATATAAGAACACCAAATCATTATTTCGAAAATTAATGACAACTATGTCATATAAAAAACACCTATCCTGTATATTTCAATTACCTAATCAATTAAAAAAAATAAAATCAATGATTTAATGATTTTGGGATATCTTGACATCTCAACGAATGCTATTGTACTGGTATGGGGCAAGTTGTTTTATAATTATTAATTACCTCGTTTTACCTATATAATTAATTGTATTTTAGAGCTACTCTTTTAATATATAAATATAAAATTGGTTATTTAATACTAGGCGGTAAGTTAAGCTCTATTATTTGTTACAGCCAGTGTATACGTTTATCTGCTTAGTATGTACTCTACTCTTCTAATACTCCCAATTTTTTAATTTCATCTATTTCATATTTTTATTTACAAATAAATATATATTATAGAAATAAGTATTACAAGATATACCGCGTTATAAATTTTATAATACGGGAAATACAAGAAAAGTTTATAAAACCGTTTACTTTACTACACAATCGTGTTATTCAGTCATGCTTTCATAGTTACTGACTAAATGTTTAAAACTTAAATCATAATATAGGTACATTTTTTACTTACTAAAGAGTGGTGCCAGAAAAAATATTACGTGAACTTTTCTTAAGAAAGTCGAATAGTATGGTGTAATAATGCTTATGATTGGGATTAGTAATAATAATTATTACTGAATTATTCAGTCTCCATTATAGTAAGGGATTAATACAGATAACGAACAATACCATCACTTAGTTTGACCCCTCCTATATAAAATATATAAAAGGTATATAAAAATGTATAAATTCTAAATAAATAAATACATATACTCACACATATGGGTTTTTGGTGTTGATGAGATATAGTCTAAACTAGTACCCAGTATTTGTATTTTTAAGATTAATTCAATTAATTACGATTGTTATTTTGAGCATGAGCATATTTGCGTTATAATGTGAGTACTCAAGAGGTGAATTAGTTTTTTTTTTTAATAGACTAAAAGTCTACATTATAATAACACATTATAGGAGTGGTACACTTCACGTAACAGACTTGGCGTTTCAGACAAAAGACCTTCTAAGAACTTACGAGTTACTTTGATGAACCATTTTAATTAACTATTAACCAATCCGCACGTGTTCGATATTGATTTTAAGTGTTACAACTCGACAGCGTTCGTATCCTGTATTTATTTTTATTTTGAAATTTACGGTAAACAAATTGAAGTATTTTATTAGTAGTCCCTATTATCACGACGGAATTATTGAACATGAAATGGCAAAAATATCCATAAATTTAAATAGTTTATATTTCTCCAATATGCTTCATTTGTTGTAATAAGAATCAGTTCGTATTGTATTGTAAAAGTTAAGATTTAGTCAATCCCACAGTTGGGGAACAATTATTATTCCGGTAAGGATCTGTATAGCAATGTTTAATGTTTAAATGACTGTGTATCGCAGCTGTCATGCCTTCTGGTGGGAGCCCTGGCTTGGCCCCACCACACTGCCGGTCACCACGGCTCCCAGCACGACGGTGAGGAGAAGGTGGAGGCCGCCCAGCCCGCTGCTGCCTTAACCGAGGAGAAGCCCGCGGAGGAGGCGAAGCCGCAGGAGTCGGAGGCGGAGGACAAGTCCAAGCCTCAGCAGGCCGAGGAACAGAAACTGCCAGAGGCAAAGCCCGAGGACGCTGTCAGGAAGGAAGTCCATGAACATCACGAGGCTCCCGCCGTCCCTATCCCGTTGGAGGCGAGCAAACCTGTCTCCTCCAGAAGATAACTCCAGCTTCGACCCCTAGCATCCTCAACGTATAGTTCCATGTTTCAATAAATTAATACTGTTTAGTTTGCCGCCTATTATGTTTGTCAATGTTATTTACCTATCATGCCACATCCTTTTACTTCTACTCCTTTTACTCCCAGGTTTGCGTGTTGAGCCATTTTATTTAAAAAAGACATTTTTTATTTGTATTTCACATGAAAATACATACAATAAACTAGAAATTCTTAGCCATTTTTGAATTAATAAAACACATTTTAACCCATTTTATTTTTTAATTTGTACAATTATGTATTGAGCGGTACAACAAGTTTTACACGTCAATTCACTCAGAAGAATAAGCTGTATTTATTATGAAAATAATTAAAATTTGCTTCTCAGAATAATGAAATTAAATGAAAATGTCTATATTAGAGCCGACGTTATGACTATAAAGTCCTAATTATCTTACCCTCAAATAATTGTAGATTTTTATGTTCAAAAGCTAGTTAATGTATTAATTAATCTATGACATAATTAGCAGACGGCATATAATGCAAAACAAATTACGACTCAAGCACGCCACACCACGTGTCGTAATAACCTTCACCGAGGTTACATGCAAAATTTCAAATTTATAGCTTATTTCCCTCTCAACATGTCCAGCGGACATACAGACTTAAAATAATACAAAAAAGAGATTGGCACGAAAAATTACGCATCATAAAACTCATTCTTGTAGAAATAAAGTTTCATACTAAATTTAAAGTCTACATAATATTATATATTCCTAGAAATATCTTGCCAGATAATACATTATGATCGTCAAATACATTAAAAGTTTCATAACATTTTATATATTTTAATGACATAATTGTTTAATTTACTAGCTATTGAACAGAAAGCTATTGTATATTCTTGTCCCAGCCAATGTCGTGTTTCTAAAGTATAAATTAGAGTGTTTGAAGAATGTATGAAGTTTTATTATAGACTTTAATACACGTTAATAAAATGTATAGACATGTTTCTAGAACGTAATATTGTACATTAAAAACAAAAAGTATTAGACCGGTTTACAAGTTTGCCCCGCGGCGCCGCGCCGTATTAAACGCCAAAGGACGTACAAAAATTCAGTTAATCGAAAATACAGCTTAGCTAATTTGTGTTCTATTTATTTTGTGAGAAATTAACAAACAAATAACTTCCATGCTTTCAAAGACATCGCTGGTCTAGGACATCCACTCTGCGTAAATCATTACTGTACTGTACCAAACTTCTTGTTAACGTACAAACTGTTTGCCTACTATGTGGTTAGAGCTCCAAGAAACTGTTTTTCAAATGTTCCAATCGCATTTATAATATTTCTATCAAATTGTTACCGCCCTTTCGAAAAGAAAACTGAATCTAAAGATTGCGATCCATGATTTTAAACACTTTCGTAAATTAGTTACGCTAGACACACGTTCAAATTATATTTTAAAAAATATATAAAACCTAATACACTTGCCACCTTAACTTCACGGTTGCAAGTGGCAGACTGACCAGTCTTAGACAAAAAATATCCAAACTACGCCTTAGATTAGATAGGCAGCGACAAGGCGATAAACAACGGTCACCTGACTGTTCCCGCACCCCGTTGCATTTGTGTAAAAATCTTTTATATCACGTGGGGGATTTGTTCGAGGCAAGCCTAGTTGTGTTAATCACTCGAATAATGGGCAGAATTTAAGAAACGTAGTTGAGATTCCATGAATAAACTCTGCAACTCTTCAATCAAGGATCGGGAATATTTGATACTGTTTATCAGGTACATTACAACCTTCGTAGCATTGTTAGACAGGTGGTAATGTGGTGTGTACGGTAAGTAGTTTGTTGTCGCGTACGATCACTTGTGTGTGGGATCTGCTCGTCTCTGAATCCTCGGCTGTGATACTATACAGACAAACATATGGTCACCAGAGAGCTATGCGGTCGAGTACGCAGTAAGTATGATCCTCGCGTGAGTCTCTAGATGATGCTACGCTACTTATCTCCATGGACACCTTCCTGGGACACAAGGAATAGTTTACATTTCATTTCTAAACCGTACAGAGGTTGAAATTATAAAAAATAACACTAGTCAGTGACGTTCAAGCGGTATAATAGGTTTTCGGTTAAAATAATTGATTTTAATTTGTAAACAATTTTATAGGCAATGCAGGAAAATATTAAAAGTCATACCATTTAATATGTTTAAAATATAGATTATATATATTAGATATCGTATCCCCAAAGAAAAGTGGTTCAAGATGAAGATATGATTTTCACAGTATGTACACGAAAGATGATTGGAGGAATTTATAAAAATTGTCTCCTAAAAATTTACATTACTAAACATGTTATGAACACTCTGAAGATACAACTCATCTACACACTGTAAATAATTTAAATACTGCTGGCCTGGTTACAAACCTCGTTGAATGATTACAAACATTGTCTATTTTTTATCCTTAAGAAAGTTATTTTTAATTGCTATGATTTTAAAATGGAAAACAATATCCAAACCATTAATCGATTGCACCACTATAATTATCTCTAAGTGTTATGTAACCGTAACTTATGTACTCAAAACATCATGAATATCAATAAGCCGATAAAATTACGAATATAACAACAGATTTAGCTTTATGGAATGTCGTGAATGTATTTTATATAGACTCAACAATAATGTATATACTGCAATGTATCTTGTTACTAAACTTATATGTTTACCTTCAATAAGCAAATAGAGTGGAAATAATTAGCATTAACAGTGTGCTTCATTTCCTTGTGTTATTAGTAATTTCTAAAACATTTTATTTTATTTGCAATACCAAATCTCTTGTCAACTGAAATTGAAATTAATTTAAACAAATGAAAGTATAATATACTAGTTACAATAGTTAAGGTAATCATTCATTGTCATATTTTCTAAGTTTTAAAGTAAACGTTTTCAATATACCTAAATGGATTTTGGTCCGTCTATGTTTATAATAAAGTTAAACAGACTTTTTATCTAAAAATGCCAGACTTTCGAGCGGTGTTTGCGATTCGTATTCGATGTTCTATTTAATTTTAAAATATGCAGTCCCGTTTATATTTTAAATAGTCCTCCCTGCGCAGTCAGAAGAAGTAAATAGAAGTAGCGGAAATATAAATTTCTCATGAGATTTAAATTTCATCGATATTTATAAACTATCGCCAAGCTAAATCCCTTCTATAGCCAAGCTACAAATTTTTTGGACAGTCTCAATCAATAAAAAGTTTCAAAATGGCTACCGTTCACACTTATGAAAAAATATTCAACTGTTTAATAACGTAGGCAAAATAAGGCAAAGTTTTTAGGAACCATAAGCTATTTCGATACACTTTTACTGTTAAACATTTTAACGTTTTAAGATGGCGGCTGTTCAAACTTGGAATAGGAATGATTGTATCCTTTTGACAAATTAGATCTAAAATGTATTTATTAATTTTAAATTCTTTACACGTGTTTTTTATGTGTTTTTTCTATATCTCGTAAGGTTACAAATAGCGGCCATACAAAGATTTTGAGAAATATACGAGAAGATCAAATCATGACGGGTGTCTATAAACATGATTTCCAACTGATTCTAACAATCCATACAAATATTGAAGTCATCCTGTAGACTGAGCACAATACATGCCGAGGTGTAACACAAATGTTAGACGATGTATCTCTACGCCATTCATTTTTTATGTTGTATACAACGTTTTACAGGATTTGCTATCGTTATACGTACAACACAGCCTTTCAAGGATTGAAATCTACTCTCTTCGTCAGGTGAGGGACAATTTAAAATCTCTATATAACAGTCTCTATGCGACAAAATGTCGACAAATAACAACGTTTTAGTTTGGAAGGTGAAAATAAATTAAAAAATTTAAACACGAAGGATTTTATAACTTCAGGCGTAATATGAATGTCACGTGTGTACACCCTAATATTCAATATGTTTTTTAATACAAGTTTGGTAATGTACGCCATGTACTTAACTATTTTGCCTGATTGCTTGTTATAATTAGTTAGAGACTAATAAAGAAATTAAGACGATACTTTAAACCTTGTAACACAACTTTAATATGGGCAAATAATATTCAATATGCGTTTTCTGTACATTAAAAATTGTATACTTAAAATTGTAAATGAATTGGAGTAAAACCTTTTATTTTAAAAACTCCACTTTTAGTAGTCGGTTGCTCACAAGTTTACTGCAATACAATTAATTAGTGAAGTAAATTAAAATTGTCTGAACAGACAAAACTAATTAAAAATTAGCTAAAGTAAAAAAGAACTTCTAGTAGATTTGACACTGGAACAGTTTAATTTCAGGAATACTCAATTTTCCACAATTTGTATTCAGCGAAAATTCATCAAATTAACGGCTTCTTTAGTGAAACTATGATATGCAATTGGTTTAATATATAAAAATAAACCCCAATAAAAAATCTAAATATCTGCATTATCTTATTCAGAATAAAACCAATTAGAGCTATCTACAATTACACTACTGTATATAGAAAAAGAAATTAGGGGCACAGCAATTATGGCAATATATTTGATTGGTTTAAAAACTTATTTCACGCTCATAATCTAATAGTTTCTTACAAGTAATAATATTTTTATTAGTAATATAACCTGTTTGTCTTTATGTATATGATTTCTATAAATATATATTAAAACATTAAAAATTAATAACGAAGTGTTTATTGAAATGCAATCACAGTAAAATGCATTACCCAGAAAGAATTACTAGAAATTAGGTTCTCCAAAGAGGTCCAAAAAACGTATCATTTCTTAAACTAACGACGCGTCGCGTTTTATTTGAATGGTAAACAATTTTCGCACAGGATACCGGACGTCAAATGACAGAGTAGACTGAGTAAGGTGTGAGGTGTGGTCTGTATAGTGCAGTATAACAAAGTCTTCGGACCAATATAATATCAATTCTTTTAATATTCGCATTGATAAGGACCCGCCGACAGGTTCTTCTTAACATCGTGTTTATTTCTATCTGTCTGTCTATGCAACAGAAATCTTTAGAGACTTGGTACATCTTGGTCTCCTATTGAGTTTGGTGCCAAAAAGTCAAAGGGTAGCTAAATAATACTTTGTTGTATCGGTTTATTTTTATTTACGTTGATAGATAATCCTCAAAATTATGCAAAACTTATGTAAATGGAAGCAAAAAAATACCCCGAGAAGGGAGACAGGCCCCACAGTGCTGGCCTCTCATAAGTAAGTAGGTACAGAGTAATAGATCCCGCGGAGCACTTGCAGCTCTGATAGTCATCTAGATCGACCTACAAAGTCCATTGCTGTCTCAGGTAACAATTGACCGATTGATTCCACCAAGAAGACAAGTGACGAATCGTAGTACAAAATAACGCGATATTATCAGCAGAACAGTTTTATCGCAGGACTATCAATTTTTGAACAATCTCAATTTATATCTTAATTAAAAAAACACACACACTGTCTACAGAACTACAAAAAATAATCGTCTTTAGCCTCCTTGATGAAATAGACGAAGAAAAATAAAACGCCAATATTATCGACGAAATATTTGGGGCTTCAGCTGTGAACGATGACTTGACTGGGCGATCTACATAAATTTTATCGTCCTATCTCATGTCTCAGTTTGAAAAATATCGCCATATTCAGTTATTAATACTAATATTTCTTTTTTGTAGAGTCACGGATTATGTATGTATGGACTTCTTGTTTAGGGCTCGGCACCTCAGTACTTGTTAAATAGGGTTTTGGTTTTAAAGCAACGAATTGTGCGTGTTGTGGCTGACATTTACTATGGAAGTTCATGTAGAAACTATTTTGACTTTCCCATCTTTGTATATCTGCGAGACCATCATCTATGCCAGGTTTCATTCTGAAAATGTAGTAAATAGAGCTTATATACATGAGCAGCCCGAGTAGACCTGCGACAAACCCAACATAACTCAGCTCTGGCGGGTAAACTGCCTCAAAACTCAGCGGCTAGTTTTTTTTTCTAACTCCCCAGTAATGAAACCATTTAATCCATTAAAAAACAATTCAGAAAATACCTAATACAGGGTTATTTTTACTCGGTGGGGGAATATCTAGCATTAACTGTATTGGATGTATTGTTTTTATTATTTAATTTAAGTTTAATTCCTCATTATTTTTTACTTTTACAAAAATATTCTTTTTTACATTCTTATAGTTTGCAATAATATACTACTTCATTTTTCTCATGCATGTAATAAATGTCTCCGACAGTAAAAAGACTGGAAATTTCCATTGTAATAGCATAAGCAACCCCAATATCTTTCCAGCCGCTTGGTACTCTAAGGGTGACACAATTTTGTGATCGTTCGCCATATTTGTTGTCCTGAAGACTTTACAGAGTTACAGTCAGCCTACATGATGTAGGCATGAGAGACACTCAGGTGCGGTGGCATAACTTGGACAACATCAATGTCCATCAGCTGTTTCTAGTTGACAGAAGGGCGCATCTTAGGATTTATAACTTCGACAAATCTAATAGCATCATATTTATGAACCCTAGGAACAAGATCAAGTCTAACATAACTGTTATGGTAGTGGGACATATAAATCACTTAATCTTCCAACAATGAATTTGTGTTTTATCTCAGAATTTAAAATATCACTCAATATCTTTGTTGGAAAAAGTAGTATAATATAATGGCAAATATTTTAAATTAAAATTTTTTTGTTACAACGATTTAATTTTATTCCTTGTAAATGATGTATTGGACATAGTCCCTTTTACTATGAATTATATTTAATAAATTGGGTTGGCCATTTGAAATCAGTTTGATTCCAATTACATTACAATAAAATAACTTACTACTCATTTTCTAATTGTTATAATACTTAAATACAGAACTATACTGAAAAGATACTTAAACCGACTGCAATAAGTTTGAAAATGATTTCGCCTTCAAAAAGTTGAGTCTCGTTTCACGCACGCGTGGTAACAAATAGTATAACGCATTATCGAAGGAGTTGTGCAACTATATTGAATACCGTGCACATGAGAGGAGACCGTATAACATTGTTGGTTGCTATTATAAATTTAATTTTATAACAGTAGAACATTTTTACACGATCGAATTTTTCCGCCGCCAGCCTAGAAATCTAACCGACCATCAAACCCATCCACACTATACATTATGTATATTTTGCAAAAGAGAGTAATCGATAAGTTAGACACTTTCACAGAGACGGGTGCAATGAAGATCCGGCATCACACGATTAGTTCTGATTGTTTAGTCTTTCCCCTACCTACGAGACTTTTGCTACCTTGTATCAGCTCGCACTTTCTTTCTATTAAATTATTAGAACGTTACAACGTTGTTTTTATGCTTAATTATATTAGCGTTAAGCATCAGTACATTCTAATTTAGGAATGTACCAAGAAATGCGGAGTAATTGTTGATTTTAAAAACCTTACTGTACTAATGACAAGATTTAATGGATTAAATGCAAGTAATGCGAATACGGTTTAGTGGGGTACTGCAAACAAGATGGCTGCCGGTGCGTTACAGCATGACATCAGATCAGTTGAGCATCATTGCTAACACCTTACTTGGAGATAACGGCGTCTTTAAAATATCTAATCTATGCATAACGAATATCTAATCACTGTAATGTAAGTGGTTAACGAAGAGATGCCGCGGTTAATGCCTGGCGTCTTTTGCTAGTGTTTTACCACTTTGTAATAGTTCTCTTTCACGTGTAAACTAATTAACTATAAAAAAAGGAAATTAATGGATAGCAGGATTTCGAACATTTGCCATCGCTGTATGTTACAAAACAGAAGCCAATGTTTCGAGGATTGGAATCCACCGTCGTGGATGAGGTATCGAAAACATTAAGGCATAAGTTTAACAATTACAACATATTTGGCGGCGAATTCACTGAAGTGATGGATGACAACTGCGAAGTTGTACGTCAAAAGCGTATGCGCCTGAGGATCCAAGATGATTGGAACAAACCCCAACCATTTCATTAATACCTTAAAGATTTTTTACAACTGATGAAAAGGATAGATTTCAATCCTTCAAACGTAATGTTATATTTTTGTAACGTATAACGATGATAAGTATCCGAATCTTATCATCGTATCAAATGATTCATCGTATTTTAACTAGCTTTAAAATAAAGCACAGGGAATAAATGAAACTAAGATACATTTTAGTATTAATGTGCTTAATACTGTAGTAAATTACTTCAACATTTTCTACGGTGCTAGCAGTATACACGGAGAGAGAAGTCGAAAATTAGAGTAGGAAGTTGGAGAGTAGAAAACAAACTATAAGATATGATGAATCTCTCATCACTGATTTTTGTACAATAATTAGGCCGACGTCCACACGCGGAATAGGTAGCCACTCACAATCAACGTAGTTGTACTAATCAACTCATTCTATCTATTTAAATTTATAAGTCTGTTTCAGAGAAACCTAGTTCTGTTTCCCGGTTAAACATACCGGAAAATAATAAAATATGTATGTGATGGATGGCACTTTATTGGTCTATTTTCCCGTTTATTCGTTAACTTGCTACCGGTTGTAATGTTAAAGTTTAATTTATTAACTAGATAAACGTTAAATTGTATGTATGGGTTCAGACAAATACATTATTTATAGTAACTAAATTGCTGTATATCATTTGTATTTAAAACGCGAATAAGAACATTTACAGGTACTCATTTTTATAGGCAGTAATTTTTACGAATGTTTAAGTTTTCACTTTTAAAATTCGGTTGAGTAGTTTAATTATAATAAATCTTTCTTAATTTCCACTATTTACCTCATAGCAGCTATGAGTCAAGACCACTTCTCACTTTATGTATGCCTATGATAGTCTAGGAATCCAGAAACTTTGCGTGGTACAAGAACACAACTAAGTTGTTCGTGAATTTTATAAAGGAATATCCTATAAGAAAGAAACTGGTCGTCAGCCGCACTAAGTTTGTTGGGTTGAAATAGAAATTTATCGTAAAGGTTAGTCTAAATGATATTTTTTCCTAATATCATATTATTTTATATTGAAATACTTAAAACAATATGTATACATATAAATAAATGTTAAATTAATGTTAGCCAATCATATGAAGTTTGGCTATTTGGTTAAAACCTACCACTTTCAGTAAAGTTACATTGTTGGGTAACAGAGATACGATGGTCACTTTGAAAGTTTTGAGATATTTGAAGAGTTTTTGTGCTAGGCTTACACAATTTTAGACGTGGCCAAAGTAATACCTTCCAGCATCAATGCACTTTTCAAGTCGGGTTTCCACTCGTTGAAAGCCCCCAACCACTCCAATTTGGAATGCAGTTTTTGCAATATTTACGAAACTTATTATCAATTTCGACTTGCGAACAAAAGTAACGACCACGGAAAATTTTTTGTCAGGCTGAAACACAACCAGAAATCTTATATAGCGACTTAACGATGGTGCTCATCCAGCACTTCGGGCAAAATCTCCGTAGTTTTTCCAGCAGTGTCAGAGGATGAATTGTTGTGGTTTAAAATTAAACCTTTAATGCTCTAGTCATAAAGAGCTTCTAGCAAGCCTAGTCCAGTGTACCAACTTGCTGTTGCAGTCCATCCAACTCAATAGTCCTTACCTGTCTCGTACCCATGAAGAAAACTGTGTTCTTCACCGACCATTGTTTGTGGGGATGGATCGTCTCATTCACCGATACGCGATTCTCTCCTTGAGTTTTAACTTCATGAAATGGTATACATGTGTCACATCACCAGTAACCAATATTGGAAATAATCCGATGATCACCATTATCAATCAGTTGGAGGGTCTGCTGGCTGATTCTCACACGCTCAGCATTTTTGCTCTTGAAAACAATTTTCTCGACTTCTGAAATGTTTGCAAGAATATTCGCACTGCTGCGGATCCCATGTTTAGGAAGCTTCAATTCAAAATAAGTGCAACGTGTGTCCTTTTGGATCATAGCGCGCACCCGATCAACGTTTCTCTAATGCGGTGACGAAATGAGGCCTTCGAGAAAGTTTGTCGTCTGAAGGGACGATCCCTTCGAGATTCCGAATGACACCTAAAACAATAGCTAAGAATTTTGCTTCAGAGCCAAAGGCATTTCTACGAGATTTGACGAACTCCTTTTGAGATAAACTGGTTTTAAATCGTAGAAAATCATGGCCTGTAAATGATCTCTCTCGATAGTTCCATGATTTCACGAAATTTATCTCTAACAGAAGACACTAGTACTCTGATGAACCCAACTTGGTGTCAGGTACTGATAGCGCTTGGAAAATCAGATAAGAACATAGCAGTGTGCACTGTCTGCCAGTATCTCAAAACTTTCCGAGACCCTCGTATAACTAGCATATTATCTAAGATTGTGAAATTTGGTTTTAAGTGTGTTAAAAAAACGTAACTTGAAAATTCACGTTTTACTTCAAGGGTAATTGTACACCCCTCAATTCCCTCTCATTTCGAACCCTGCCAAAATTAGCGCACCTGACTACTGATTTCTTTCGTAGGGGAAAACCCTCTACCGATTCACTTAACTATTTCCATATAGTACATTGTAATCTTTTTACTGTTTTAATCAAACTAGTCTTTGTAGATTTTAACGTTTGTCAGTACATAGAACGAAGATTTTGATTGTTAAATAATTAGTAGTAAAAAAATCTTTTAAACCCGTTTTATTATGTGTTCTTTTTCGTTTTCGTAATAAACTTTCGGATCTAAACTTCATTATAATTTGAATACAATATTACCTCTTTCGCTTTCCGCTGCGCATAATATGTGAAAGAAAGTAAACATTTGCTATTTGAGAAACATAAGTTTTGGACCTGGAAATCAAATTGTTGTAAATATTTATTGTATGATTTACTTCATAATATAGTCCAATATATGGGTTTGTGCAAAATCGGTCCAAAATAACAGGCGTAGATTTATAATTTTCTCACGCAGTTTATATTTTTATGAGACTTATTTGTTTAAGGCAAAAAACTAAAAATATTAGATTAGTTAAAAGAGGTGCTTTGATCCTTACTATATACTTGTCAATATGATATCGTTCGTAAAACCTCATATGCACATTGAGAAAATTACGCAATCACTTGTTACGCAATATAAGTTACATCTACTCAAGTGTTAAATTTCAGTACGTAACAAGAGGACATGACCGATTATTTCGGCAGAGGCCGTGACAAGCGGAAGTTTTATGTACTCGTAGTGTGTAAGAAACCCGACAGATAGCACGAGCGGCTTTATTGACTGGCGGCGCGGCGCGGCGTACTCTGGCTGGCGCACAGAACAATCGCCTCCTTAGATATTAATATCTCTTCTCTCCCATTCAATGGCCTTTGTTAGTGCTTAAGCAGAGTATCAGTCGCTCCTGTTTTAAAGAAGACTTTTATTTAATTTGAATAAAAATGTGTATATCTAAATAAAATGTAGCAGAATGCGATTACTACAATTAAAACGTGCATAATGTTCTATGAATTTGTATAACTAACCCTTTAACAAACTGACTTATATCTCAATCAATATTATAAACTAGTGGAATCCACTCATACACTATAAATTTATTGTTATTAAATTACGAAATTAAAATAATCTAATTTGACAAATTCTATTTCCTGTATAAATCTTACAGTTTAACGAGAGCTGAATAACAACAGTGATGTATTTAACTGTTAATCTAACCAAGACAGTTTTTTTGGGGTGGTGGTTAAGACAACTGATATTTTCCCCTAATGGACAGATATTAGACCCCATTTTGTCCCTTAAAAGGTTTTTGGGCCGTTTCTATGTTGAGAACGATCTTTCAGCAGTACATGTCAGTTGTACTGAATTATTTAAATAATAATAATCATTTACTAAAAAAATTTGGGGGGGTCCGGACCCATCGCTGACTACGTCCTTGTGTCTAACTACACAATTCGTTGAGTTAAAATTGGTTCAAAATACTTAAACTATAAGAGTTTCTAAAGACAAGCCGTATGGCTATGGACTACGTGACTTACGTCACGTGTTTACTGTCTGCCTTCCTTCGTAACGTATTGCCGCAAAAGTAGGGTGTTCTTTGTAATTTTGGAACCACCTGTTATTTAAGAAATCGACATAGGTTTCATACAAAAATACACATCAGCCAGACAATTGTTGCAAGCAATAAGTTTTATAAGTTCATATAATATCGCATCCAGTCTATAATAACATAATTAGCATATTATATGTTTACCGTGTTTCACAAAACGTTCAAAATAGATTAATTTTATACAGTGGTTTTGTAAAATAAGTTTATAAAAAAAAGTTGAGAAACTGTTAAGATAGCAACCCGTCTAAAGTTTAATGTTCTTTAAGCTCTGCACGAATGTGAAGACAATGAAACTAGGACATGGAGGTAGTTAAATTTATTTTCAATCAGTTCATAGTAATTTCTCATGTCAAAAATGAATATCGAATGTAATCAACTATAAAAAATGTGAAGATTAACACTTCACTATCATAATCTATAGCTATCTGAGATTTGTAAAATAGAACCTGAAATATTACTTTCTGGCCAATTTAGCTTCAAAATGTAATGAATTAGAGGGATAAAATTAAAATTACAAGATTGTCGGCACTAGGGTTTTTCACGTCCCTTTTCTATTCCAATGCAGTGTTAAGATTTCTGGCTACATTTATTCGAATATAATAATATTTATTTATGCAATGAATTTTTGATTAAATTACGAAGGGTTAGCCTAAATAAATAATTATTATAAATTAGTCAATAAATCGTATTTTCAGAACTGGAATCGTAAAATATAACTCGTTTTTCATTGCGTTTAATCCATTAGCTTAAACTGTATCGTTTATATTCATTTGCCGTTCTTGCCATGACAACTCATATTTTATGTATCGAGTCCAACCTATAACATTCTCAGACAAATCAGTACAGAAGACGATATTATTACTCTATGGACACGAGCAGAAGCTCCTTCTGCAGGTACATGAGACTCCATAGTGACCGCGGTGGCCGGCCAGGAGCGGGGAAGTGACGTAGCGGAACCGTGACAGTCGCCATCTTGTCACCGGAAGCTGTAATTGAATGCACACGGTCGCCAGAAAGCTCAATCCTTTCGGCGCACCAAGGATCACTCCCATTGTTTGTCTTCTCGGGCATAGCGGTGTAGGTTGTCAGTTCCAGCTGATCGTTAATCCTCCCTGCCTCCTACCTTGTGTACATTGTACATACGTAAGAGGAGGATGGTTGTGTGACTTTGATTAGGTATTGGATTATTGGATAAGCCCCGTACATGTATACTACAATACAAACTCAGCTGATCTAAATGGTTTTAAAACCTAAGTCGTAAGATAATTTTAGATGTGAAAAGACAATAGGTTTACGGACATTTAGTCTCGTCATATGTTCAAAAGTTGATCAGTGCGTTTCGTGGGTCGGTATCTATTCTATTTTTCAGGTATCAAACAAAACTTAAGGTGTAAGGTTTAGCATACACATAATTTAAAAACTCATATATTTATATATGCATATACACACACGTATATATATATATATATATATATATATATATATATATATATATATATATCAAAATTAACAACACAGTAAAGTAAACGGTCAAAAACACTGGAGCATACATCTATGGGCCCAAAGTAGTACAAGTACTAACCTTGCCATTGCACAAAACAGGAGCATTTAAACAACGAGTAGCCCCACGCAAAATATGTTGAAATACTGATAACACCGATAACCTTTCAAATTATCCATTGTCAATAATAAACGAAAGATTTTGAGTATTATAAAACAAACAGGATTTCACAATATGGTAAAAACTTAGTGAATATTTCAATATTTTGCTAGTCAGCTGAATTCTCAAGAATATTGGTCCTTGATTTTTTCATAGTTTATAGAATAACATTTTTGTTTTATCGTGTTGAATTATTAGTTTACTTTTAATCAATTGTTTTCCTGACACCACTCGTTGCTTTGTGATTGTTTTAACCCGCGATTCTTTTACTTCTTTGATATTAGACTTTACTAATCAAAGGTATTAGTAACAGAACAGAGTGTTAATGTTTCTGATAAGGCTGATTACGCAAATTATGTGGTAATCGTCATACACCATTACAGTCCAGTTTATCAGAATGACACGGGCACACGGCCCGCACACTTAAGTACTTTGGAAAGATCACTTAACACAGAGTATAACGTAGACTCTCCAATAAAATATCCTGTCAAACAGACTGAAGGAGGTGGGCACCATTAATGGTTTACCTTTCTTAATAAATTGAAGTGAGTTTTGTAAAAACGTTGAAATAATTTAAACGTTATATATAATCTGTTGAGAATACATTTTCGAACATCTTTGAAAGAGCACAACATGACGGTAATTATCTAAAAATAGGCTATTTGTTTATTTTCAAATATTACTGATATTTCATTTCTAATACAGGAGACTGTGATATTTACTTCTGTATGATTGTTTTAATGTCTTGGTCAATGAAACATATACATATATTGGAGTTTCATTTTAGCCAAATTGTGATTGTGTGTTTTGGGTGACATCATTGCTGTGCGCCTTGCAGAATCGGGCAGGAATATAAACACTGAAATTAAGTTTAGTTAGTTCGATTCATGCAATAAAGTTAATGTTATTGCGACAGATAAAGTCAAAATGTTTTTTGCGTTTTCAACAATGATTAAAGAAATTTTAAATTCTATTTGGGTTTGTATAGTTTCCTGTCATCTGCATTCGATTCCCGTTTTCGCAGTTAGCCGTTTTCACATTGATCACTCATGTTACGTGTTATACACCTTGTAACTCTTGCAGTAAGCTGGAAATAGAAAGGAGCCGGCTTAGGGCATCCCAAATCTTAATAGAGTTTGTATAAATCCTTGTTACAGCTGGATATGACCTTATTTATTTATGTAAGCCATTTCCAGGAAAATGTAAAATAAGTATCCTACCATTACACTCAATACGTAGTCTAGAGATATATTCCCGATACTGTAATCAAACGTCAACTCTAAGCGTTGAAATTTAGTCATAGATTTAAATTTTCAAAGTATTAAATACTCGGATTTACAAGATGTGCACTTATTTTGAAAGTACTAATGGAATTATTTTACAGGTACGTTCCAGAAATGATGTTCTAGACTGCACTGTATTCGGCTACAAAGCGTAAGTCAATTCTGTTTTTATAGATATAATGTAGACAAAGCTGGACTGGACAGTATATGGCAACTGAATGTGGTAAAAGTGCTAAAAAAGTTACTTTCTCCCAAATACAAATGTGACAGATCGTTACGCCTGTAATACAGCCTGATTAAAAAGTACTTTTTTTCTGAAAACTATTTGATTTAATTAAAACATTAATATTAGGTTCTATTCCTCCATGATTACATGTCTCGTCTGAGGCAAGAGGCTTACAATGACTCCAGTGACGTAATTGCGACTAAAGAATTTACAATCACGTGACCAATAATTTTAAGCTTATAAGAGAGACATTTACAAAATATATCACTACCGAGTATATGAGATTATGAGTTATGAAATGTGTGCCTTTAAACAAAACTGCAGATTCTTTACAAACACGCTGATTGAACGAAGTGGAGTCTGTGTTTACTTATTTGGCATTTCGCATACGTGTATCTACTTGTTCAATGATGTCTGTTTAACGCTTGGACTAATCGCTACAATTCTTAGCATGAACAATCGTGGTCGCACGTAAATACGTACACTCGTAAATTATGTGTTAACAGAATCTATTAAACATAAAATTTAATTTATTAATACAAAATTTAAATCTTTGAAGTAGTTTCAAATGTTTTACATAAAATTATGAATAAAGCACCTTAAGGTGGTCTAATTAGTTTTTTAAATGTATGACTAATGGCCCCTTAAAATAGTCATTTTTGGCTATTTTGTAAACTATCGCAGAGAAAAATGGCTAAAAATAAGAATATACATGTTTAAAGTGAAAACAAATAATTCGTGTTAATAAGAACTCGTGAATACGAGCAGTTTGGTTGGATAAAAATGTAATAATTAATATTTTTGAAAGGTTAATGGAAAGTTTGGGTTGTTTTTATTTAATTAAAACACTTAATAGTTTTATCACCTTTCAGTCCCTCAATAGTAACCAATTGGGTTTAGACACGTAAGGGACTTGTGTTATCTGCAGAATCCTTGTTGACATTGAAAACTAGTTAAATTTAAACTTGCAGCGTGAAGCACATCATACGTCATTAATAACACTTAATCAACAGTTAATGCAATACTATAGCAAATAGTTTGAGCTCCTATTCAATTCATAATGATTAAGTGGTCATAATTTGTCATAAGGTATTATTGAAGATCATTCTTTAAACGGTAAATAAAAGAAGGGTTCAGAGAAAAAAGATATTTATGAACAATCTCCGATTTTGTTTTTTGGTGAAAATACCTATAAAATTCAATATTTTATTCTTAAAAGTCTTTTGGTGTATAAACTTTAAACACATTATGTATTCTATCGAGCGCATTTAACCATCAAATGTTGCTAAAGGTATCATTCAACGTGAAATAATTGTATGGATTGTAATTAAGTGTTATAAATTATTACTTTACGTTTTGTAAAATATTTCTAAGTCAAATTTTAATGAAAATATTAAGAAACGATTAATATTACAACGTTACTATTTCATTTTAATGGGAACGTGAAGTTTAATATAAATTATTAAATAATCAGACTAGTATGAAACGAAGATAAACATTGATAGATAAGCGTGTGTTTGGCCATTACGTGTTCAAGTACCAGACTTAAAAATCATGCCGCAGAAATCAGTTTATGCAGCTAGACAAGTATTAATGGTGTTCCGTGAATATGTTGAATCTTATTTACAAATAATAAATGTTAAAAATATTGAATTAGGGACCCTCACTTAAGTTGACATTTATTTGGCTTTCTACTGACCTATAGTTATTCGTTTCGATCATTGTACTCGTATCTTATCTAAGTAAACATTTAACTAATTATATCTGTAGATTGGAAAAGACGTCGGGTAGCCAGACGGCAAACATGTCTAACAGAGGAAACAGAACTGAACATCGCGATTCTGAAGACTGACGCTGTTAGTTGTGAAAGCTATTTGAGCAATCCAGCAGGCCGTGGCAGCCGCGCTATGTCAGCCACAGCCACAGCTGATCCAGTCCACTGCCTCCTCGTTCTCACTTCCACTGTTCAGTAAATGCAGTTTCGTCTTGCGATCTAATTCCTCAACTTGTTAATGTCACATTTTGCATTTGACACATTTTTATCGAAAATAGAGGGTGAAAGAGGGATAGGGTTGATAGGGTTTGGGATTAAAATCAGCAGTTTTTCTTTAGTTACAATCAGAATGCTTTGTCTAAATTTATAATCAACCTATGCTGACTTATAAAGCACATATTTGAACACCCACATATAGCTTGCTGCACTTGTTGAGATATCCTACAAAAATCCCCATATTAAAAAAACTACGGGCTTCTTTTACAAAATACTAGGGTTGTATCAACGATATTAGGTGTAATATATTTCTAAACCAAGGCCTACGGGCCGTAGGCCTAAAAGGGCAGCAAAGTAGAAAAATTAAAGCAAATTATAATTTCTGAGTAGCTCCACTGCAAATGCAGAAATGCTCTGTGACATAAACGTTATTTGGGTATTGTTGCTATAAAAGCTATAAAAGGTAAATATGTAGAGATATATATTGTTTATTTTGCTAAACCCTAATTATTTTCTTGTAAAGAGCTTCAAACAACCAAATACATTTTATAAGAATTACACATTTATTCCTTTTCATATTTTAGTGGGGGAGGGTCTCATATCTTTCCAGACATAGGGGCCCAAGAAATTGAAATCAGTTACTACTGATATAACAATGTATGTACCGTTTTGAGTAACTGTGTCAGAATACAAAAACATTCATTTTATACTTATTGACACAGACTTTCCAATTAAGTGAAGCTTAAAATAAAGTTTTCGTTAACATGAACTGGGCGAGTTCTCTACACTAATGTTCCTAATCCCCATCCAGTCGTCGCCTTCAGGGAGAATAGAATGAATGTTTTGACGGCATCATTATACTATTTGTAGGACGTGTGGGGTTGGAAGTCCCTACTATAGGCGAATTGCCGTCAAAGTGGAAGTTTATAATTGCACTAGGAACAAAAATGTCGATTTTTATTGCTGTAATTTAAAAAAAGAGCATTTGATAGATACACAATTTGTACTTATAAAATAATAAACGCAGATTAAAATCCTCTTGCTTAGTAAAATTACAGGATTTGTAAATATAAATAATATTTCACGTCAATAATCCAGATTTATCATCTATATTTGTTCGATGAATAAATTATCTCTTACAAGCTTTAATTGACCCAGTCTGTGTAAATAGAATAAATGTATTCTCTGATTGTATACAGGTATTTTCATATTACATGAACATACCGATGAGAAATAAGCATAAATGTACTTTAAATGCAACATGTAAGTTAGTAAATTGTGTGCATGCTACAAACGTAGAACACAACGTGTCGAAGACTGGAATGGTAGTGCTCGTTGTGCGTGAGGTTCAGTGCGCCTGTTCTGTGCAGTCACATGTTTAGTACTTGTTCTAATCACTCTTGGCACTGGTATATGCTACAAACGTAGAACACAACGTGTCGAAGACTGGAATGGTAGTGCTCGTTGTGCGTGAGGTTCAGTGCAGCTGTTCTGTGCAGTCACATGTTATGTACTTATTCTAACCACTCTTGGCACTGGTATATGCTACAAACGTAGAACACAACGTGTTGAAGACTGGAATGGTAGTGCTCGTTGTGCATGAGGTTCAGTGCAGCTGTTCTGTGCAGTCACATGTTATGTACTTGTTCTAATCACTTTGGACACTGGTATATGCTACAAACGTAGAACACAACGTGTCGAAGACTGGAATGGTAGTGCTCGTTGTGCGTGAGGTTCAGTGCGCCTGTTCTGTGCAGTCACATGTTATGTACTTGTTCTAATCACTCTTGGCACTGGTATATGCTACAAACGTAGAACACAACGTGTTGAAGACTGGAATGGTAGTGCTCGTTGTGCGTGAGGTTCAGTGCAGCTGTTCTGTGCATTCACATGTTATGTACTTGTTCTAATCACTCTGGACACTGGTATATGCTACAAACGTAGAACACAACGTGTCGAAGACTGGAATGGTAGTGCTCGTTGTGCGCGAGAGTCAGTGCACCTGTTCTGTGCAGTCACATGTTATGTACTTGTTAGTTGTTCTAATCACTCTGGGCACTGGTATATGCTACAAACGTAGAACACAACGTGTTCGAATACTAGAATGGTAGTGCTCGTTTGAGCGTGAAGTGTTCAGTGCACCTGTTTTGTGCAGTCACATGTTATGTACTTGTTAGTTGTTCTAATCACTCTGGGCACTGGTATATGCTACAAACGTAGAACACAACGTGTCGAATACTAGAATGGTAGTGCTCGTTGTGCGCGAGAGTCAGTGCACCTGTTCTGTGCAGTCACATGTTATGTACTTGTTAGTTGTTCTAATCACTCTGGGCACTGGTATATGCTACAAACGTAGAACACAACGTGTCGAAGACTGGAATGGTAGTGCTCGTTGTGCGCGAGAGTCAGTGCACCTGTTCTGTGCAGTCACATGTTATGTACTTATTCTAATCACTCTTGCCACTGGTATATGCTACAAACGTAGAACACAACGTGTCGAAGACTGGAATAGTAGTGCTCGTTGTGCGTGAGGTTCAGTGCGCCTGTTCTGTGCAGTCACATGTTTAGTACTTGTTCTAATCACTCTTGGCACTGGTATATGCTACAAACGTAGAACACAACGTGTCGAAGACTGGAATGGTAGTGCTCGTTGTGCGCGAGAGTCAGTGCACCTGTTCTGTGCAGTCACATGTTATGTACTTGTTAGTTGTTCTAATCACTCTGGGCACTGGTATATGCTACAAACGTAGAACACAACGTGTCGAATACTAGAATGGTAGTGCTCGTTGTGCGTGAAGTGTTCAGTGCACCTGTTTTGTGTAGTCACATTTTTAGTACTTGTTCTAATTACTCTGGACACTGGTATATGTTACAAACATAGAACACAATATTCGAGTGTAAGTTGTGTCACATCCAGTTGGGCAAGCTGCGAGCACCTTACTTGTTAGTTAAAAAAAGATTGAATGGGTATAGGCCCTACGTAAAATCTGTATACGTACACACAGTACACCGATACAGCGAATGAGACCAGTATGAGTGATTAACTCTGAATTCCCATAATAGAAGAAGAAGAAGGTTTTTTTAAAGTTTTTCCAATAAAGTATGAATGTCATGCTTACAATATCGACATTTTCTTGAAGATTATTGTGCGAATTTGATATATTCAATGTAATTTAGTTGTACGCTTTTTATTTCAACTTAACTTTCGTCATAATTAATAGCATTTTAATTATAAAGCGAATTAAAACAAAATAAAATACTTTTTACATTGTGTTTTTGGAAAAACATTAAAGAGCGCTTTTGAGCGGAAATGTACTGCAATTGAATAAACACAAGTGCACTTCACAAGCATCAGCAAGCATATGCGCTACTGAATTGTCGACACAAGTGGCGTCAGTCGCAAGTTGATATCAATTGTAGCAAATGAAATTTCTTGGAATTTTGTATAAAGATACTCAATGTAAGTTACCTTTCCAACCAAATAGTGAAAGTGAAGAAATTTGAATATGACCTATTTGGGGAAGGAGTATTAAAATTTGAATGACAAAATTTCTTTGAATATTCTTACTAATCCCTAAAATAAAATGAACACGCAGAACTGTTAAGATTATATTTTAACATTGCTGGAATATACTAAACATATTAGTTTTAAACTAACTGCAAAAAAGCAACATGCTATGCTGAGTAAAAGACAGGATGTTAGGGAATGTTCTTTGGCGATGAACGAGTACAAAGGTAGGCGGTGTGTGAATGTCACAGCAACTCGGTGTAGTATACGTCAACAGGACCACGTCCATCTTCATTAGCGATTTCCAAGTCTTAAAGGCTTGTTACAGATGGGCAATTTCGGGAACTAGGAATGTTCTTACATTGTGTAAAACAAAGCGATGACAGTTACATCTTTCAGAAGGTTTAATGAAAAGAGAAGAATTGTCCAGAAAATGAGGTCTATCTCATGATCTACAGTATGATTCTACATATGTAGAGTGGATCAGGATTCAGTAAAGGCAAGAAGGCAGAAGAAATGTGATGAAGCATTGGTGTTGCCCACCAGGATGGAACGAACGGCCCTAGGAGACACTTAAAGTTTTTTCACTTACGGCAACAAGTTGAGAAACCTTTCATTGTCCTTAGTCCTAAAAGGATCTTTGCAGTTGCTCTTAGAATGACAGGATATTAAAATCCGTCTGAAATAAAATGTCCTTGTTTTTTTCCCATAAGAACAATGCTATGCAGCTTAACGCTCTTATTTTTATCTTAGTGTTACGGGAGATGTCTCATTTTAATGATACACGAGTAATAAGTACGCTATACATCACAACGCTGTCTACTTTCATTTATTTACTTATTTAAAGTGTATACTTTTTTAACTTTTAAAAGATGACGTACAACAAATTTGAGTGTTTATGAATAACGCTTTATGGGAATGGTAGTGCGAAATATCGAACAAACTAAAAAACGTTTGGGTGTTTATTGATCATACCTTTGAAATAAAGTTTCCCCACAACGCTGCGTTGAAAATAAGGGCATAAACTGCGTGAGGTTTAACATGTTTCTTATGGGAAAAAGCTCAATGTCATTTTATCACAGCTAGCCGGCTCGGTAAAGTGGGGGGGGGGGAGGCTGCTCCTGTCGCAGCCGATGCCACGAGGTAGGGATAGCGGGCTGTGTCTGCTTGTCACCTTGGAAGAAGGAAAAGTCAGCTACTTTCTAGCCTCTCCAGTCAAAGTAGGCATGGAACAACACTTCCTCATGTCCAGACTGCAACAGGCAAGAGGGCTCTTTACACTCCCATATTCATCTTCTTCAGTAGACTAGGCCTATGTATCCTAATGAATTAATGACACAGCGGGTTTTCCGCACACAGCGTTCAACTGGATACAAACTATCCAGAAGGGAACCCTCCAGGGGCCTTTGTGTACTCAGTGAGGACTTCTCTTGAAGTAATGCGGAAAGCGATCCAGATAAGGATCTACATATGGCCTTTTTTGGTTTATGAGAATTTTACGCATCGTTACTTTATTGTGTATTAATTATAATTATCATTTCCCTCACCAGTTAAAATATGCCTATCGAACGATATAATCTAACTGCTATAAGAGGAGCACTGGACACATTGCGCGATATCGTGACACCCTTGTCCTCTAAGGCTTCCATTTACGATACTACTGATCGATTACTGGCGAGTAATCTGGTCTTGTAAACAAGTTAGATGAATATCAGACACGAGCGGTCGACACCAGAAGTACTAGGGGACTGACATTGTCGCTACTAGCAGAACAACTTTAATTAATTGTTATAGAGTGGCCCTTGTTCTGCAGCACATGAAGGAAACCTGAACAATTATCCGAATACTGGTGAACGCTATTACGGACTCGGGTACTTACGGCATAGCTCGATACGCAATTAGTCAAGATTACTACCTATTTTACATCATTGTTTGGCTACGAAATTAATTTGGTGTAAGTGTTGTTATTTGACTTCAACTCTTGGAATGTTTAGGGACATATATTATGAAGCAAAAAATAATATTCTATTATTTTGAATTGAAAATTTTTTTATTAGAATGTTTTTATGGTGTCTGTTTTATGTGACTTAACAGAAACTTACGTTAGGTTCTGTCAATAAGATTTATTTATGCAACGTGATATGTTCCATATTTATTTAAAGGGTAGGCTACTCTTTTAAACTTTTATGATCCTTTTATAAATATTGCTATGATTATAAATTATATAAGTTCTATTATTTCTTGAAAACTGTATACAAATAGTTAATTGTATTTATGTTTAGGCCCCGATTAGGTTAGGACGTAGGGATGATTTATATCAATCAGTATTTCAGTATTTAAAAATAAGTAGCGTTTTTGTAGCCAATTAATTTCAGTGTTGAAATAACGTTTTATGCAGTAATTGAATCGCCAAATGAAACAAACAAACAGCCTCCTATCCTGGCCAAGAGATTCAGACAGGTGATGAAGGTCAAGTAGCCGGTCTCTGATTGGTCGAGTGACGTGCGCGTGACGTCACTGCCAGCTGATAGCTGCTGACGTCACAGACTCGAAGTGCGAGTGGGCAGTATCTTGTGTCGCAGTAGGCGCACTGCACTGTAGTGTATATTTTTATCTTTACTTTGCTTACGTGACATGTTTCCAAGAAATAATAACACTTATTTAATTTTTTCGTAATATTTACAAAGAAGAAAAAAAACCTTCAAACCAATTACAGTTCTACTAATCGATAAGAAATAATTATAAATGAAAATTTGTATCCAGTAAATGTAATCAGTGTGATAATTGCAAACTTTTTAAACATTATAGCAGAATTAGTAAAATACGTTAAACTCCAGAATCCCATTTTTTCAATATTCAATTATTGTTATTAATATTCCTCATTAGACTACATGTCTATATCGGTACACTACCGTATCTTTTTGATATTTGTTTTTACCCATCAGGATTGGGGTGCCCACTTTTATTTATATCATTCCAGACTTCCACCATTGTCTGTTTAACGTACTTTCAAATCTAGATCCTCGTAGGTTCTGTTAACTTATTAAGGACTCAATAACGAAGCTAGCTGAAACAAATAGTAATATGAGTATAATATATAGAAAATAAGTCATATTTCAATTGTATAGACTTCTAACAGTGCATATGTAATCATATGTCTTGTTATAATATTCTAGTTTACCACAACACAATAATTAATCAAATGTAAACGATCAAGACTACTGTTGATAATAAAATAAAATTACGTATCAACATATACAGTATGTGCGTGTACATCCTCCACTATTAAACATTGAAGAAACATTTCGTTGCAGTCTATCGAGAAAATATTGATTTCGGTGAGCGAGACTGGAGGACAGTGAAACGAGGGGGGTAGATAAGAGAGTATTGCACGACCTCAGTTATCGTTATCACAGCCCTGATAACGCGCGTTTGGTTGCTCAGCTGAGTGCTATCACTCAATAAACTGTGGAGCCAAACACTAACCTTGTGGTCACCATCATTAGATTATAATGCTTGTATCTCTGACTAGTTGTGTTCTCATCCATTCCCTACAAATAACATAGTTAGTCATCCAAATACAGAGTGACCAATGATTCATTTTATTTTGAATTCTCATTCATTAAATATAAATATATATATTTCTACTGAAAACCGCTAAAGTTTAATTCATTTCGTGAACCCAAAGTTTTGAACAAACATTGATTGAAAATATAATTATTTTTACATAACTTTATAAAATCTTACTTAGTTTTGATTTTTATGCATACTTTTCAATCTGCATGAGTTTCTTTTAAACTACATGTACCCAGGAAATTGTTTTTAATTTTAAAATTATATCCGATTGTGTTGAAATTTAGCATCGCCAGATTTGATATAACATAAACATTGTAACGATTGTGGCCAGGATCCGGTTAAAAATATTTTTTACCTTATCAAATAAATATGTATTAATAATAGGTCAAACTTATTTTCAATTTTAAAATGGATGTTTTACTTTTTTATATTTAAGAATTACAATTTTGCATTGTATCTTCTCCTATTTTGATCCCATTCACATGCAACAGTAAATAATATGTGCACATTTGCATGAAATTGACTTGACCAAATTATAACAGTAATTCCTTTCGAAATCAATGTGTATGTTATTAGGGTATATAAGTAGTTAAATACATTCGTACGTATTATAAATATAACGGGCGCTCACGTGACCTTGAATTTAGGTTGTATCTCCAGGGATGTTCTTTTTTTGCCAGAAGTCCGAGGTGGCGCCGGCACTGATGGCCATGGGCATTTCCGATCGGTACCTGCCACACTTCTGGTGAAAAAAGAAAAATGTCCCTTGAGATGGTATCAAAATTCAAGCTCGGATAACTTGAGCGCTCTTATAGGTTATAATTAAGTACTACCAAGTACTTACGCACTTGGTACTACTTAGTGACGTATTTATGATATCCTAATCTAAACCTAATATTGTACCTATAGTCTAATAAGAACTAGTGGATAGGGTCAGAGTGACCTCCTTCGCGCTGACATCACTTCCTTTTGTAAGGTAGCAAACAAGGACCGATCGTCATAATGACATGTAATTTTCACAGTCAGTAAATAAGGTCTCTTCTTTCTAATAATATAGTTTTTTCTGGTCCCCGATAAAAAAAATCTTCCAAAAATAGTGCCCTCCAGATAATACCAAAGTACTGAAAGTTGCATCGTTAACGTTTAATGTTAGACATACCATTAGATATTACCATTTATACCATACATTTTTCTAAATAACACTTAGTATAGTCTATTCTATATGTAGACTGTATTTCTTTACATGTACAATGTGTGCACATTGCCTCCGAAAGGGAGGAAAGTGTATACTGTACATCTTTTATTGCCGAAAGTGGACGCGATAAAATCTCTCGCCGGGTTGGGGGTGGGTTTGAGGACAAAACAGCGTGGGCAACGACCCATTACAGCTCGCTCGCGTGTGGGGGTACAGGTGGGCAGATCAGCTCCTCTAAACGATCGGACATTCTGTGGATTCATATATCATTAAGGAAATTAAAAATTGTCACCAACTGTGTTAATTTTCAATTTGTTTTATTTAGTAACCTTACGTTTTTCTATACGGCAGCAGTAATTACTATACACAATAGTATCAATTTTAAAGAAGACTTAGCTTAGATGAGAAATTATAGCCATGCCTGTGATAGAAAATATTTTAATTTTAGTAGGGTTTCTACTGATATTGAAAGTGTGATAAGGAATGATTTTTTTTATTTTTACAGTTAGTAAATTGGTAGTAATCAGTTTATGTAGTCATTCGTTTATTGTTAATATTTAATTACTTAACTATTTCCATTTGTTTTGAAATTTAGGTAAATATTTTGTTTAAAATTAGCATTAATTTCATACTTACTTACTTTTTATATAAACGGTTGCTTTGATTTAGAGCGGTATGATATCATTATTTTATTTTTTAATTAATCAGGAACCTGATAGTTCAAAATAACCATCCTTAAAATATGTTGTTAAATTTTGTAAATAAGTAGTCATTTTACATTTGATTTTTCTTGTGAAAAGTTGAACTAATTAGATAACTGAAAACATGATTTAGAGTGCAGGGAAATGTGAATTTCGAAAGTATAGTATACCAATTCTGTGAATGCGGGAATTGATTTACTGGCCTTTTTATAATTTAAAGGAAGAATGGGAAATGTTAGGGCCTACAAATAGGATTTTAAATATTTTATATTTATAAATTAGCCCTGCATATACCCTAGTGTTCAACCACACAAAAGAATAAACTTTTATGTTGAGTAAGTTTCTCTCAGATTTTACTCCCCGGAAAAACAGCTTATTAAATGGAAATAACTGTACATTTCCTATGAAAATCTGTATTACTATTAAAAAGGCTTCCAATATTTTTAAGGGTACTGGAAATTACAAATTATTCTAAATAATTTGTCTTCTTCCATCGCATAATATACAGACTCCACCTGAAACTCAAATAAAGTACAAAGAACAGGCAATGTGGAACTGCCAAGACTATTATTTCTATTTAAGTTTGTTTAATAATCTACTCCTCCTAGTTAGGGAACTGTTCCATCTACGCTAGCTTTGAGTTAAAGTTAAGAAAGTAAATTAATATGGTCAACAATTTAGTTTTGTTCTTTCGTTAATTTGGAAGAATAGCTTTTACTTGATAAACAGTTGAAAATGCCCTTGCTTAATTTTGTAGAAGAGTAAGGTATGGAATTACTTTATTCATAGAGCTTTACATTGTTGTTAGTACTTAGAAATAATGAATCGCTCCATAGAAGGGAGAAATGTAGAGTGATCGGCTGGAGACTGGGAGTAATTCATTCAGGTGAAGGTGTTGGCTCTAATCAAAGCGGAAACGATAATGTTGTTATCACCAAAGGTAAACACATTCCAGGCGCGTAAACAAGATTCATGCTGCACTGTCCGCGTACCACTCACCACTTCCGTTACACTTGTGGAGCAATCAACATTCTCCAAAAATGAGTATTGCAAAATGAGTTTTAGATACCTAATGTCATATAACGTATTTTAAAATATGTACCTTGATAATCCGTAATCGGTAAATACCTTAAAATGTGTTTCATTACTTAGTTAATAAATATTATTAATTATAGAAATAATAATCTAACCCTATTATATTGTATAAGATATTGTATTATTGAGGCTTAAAATTTCAAAAATTAAATTGATATTGCAATAGTTTCAACTTAAACTATTATAGCGACATTACATTTAAATTTACGAAAACTAATATAAAATTTAACGAACATATCAAACCTTAGCTTGAAAACAAAATATTTTATTTTTTAAGTCTTAAGATCGGGTGCAAAACTCAAATAACTTTTTTTACGATTCGGCTGAAGTTAAATAATACATTTTCTCAAAATTTTCAAAGGGATTAATTAAATTGTTTTTTATCCCATTTCCTAAAATAATGGACACCTATTTATTTGGCTGGAATAAGAAGATTTATCGTATTTTATACATCCCTTACATTTTTATACTATATCGGCTGTTATTAAATTTAAAATCGGAATTATAAAGGTATAACCATAAAAATATTTTTATTGCATTTTTACCAGTTATAGGAACGCGTCAAACTTCATTAAGAACGAAGAAGTCATTAAACTATTGTGTAGCTTTTAATATCTTAAGCAATAAACTTGCATGCTTAGTAGTGCACACATAGATATAGGCTATGGTTAAACCCTAAACAACACAGATTGCAAGTATAATTGGGTATTTAATATTTAACTCAATTATAAACGGTATTTTTTTAAAATACCTCATATCGATGTTAAAATCTTGTTATCTTACAGATTTAAGTTCAACGAACAAGAGAATCTGTACCGTATGACGATAACACATGGGGGTGGTGACTTCTGAGGTCGTAGTAATAAATACTAGAAATGCAAAGTTTACTTATAAGTTCAATTTAATTTACTAAACTTACAAGCACCACTTTTTTAGATGGTAAATGAAAAATATGTATTGCCACGTTGCTGCCAATTAGAATGTAATAACTAAAAGTATATCTTCTAGGTGGGCCTAAAATATCCAATGTTCTATTGAATTATGCGTACGACGTTTTACTTTACAAAACAATAATATTTCACTTCCCTTCACAATAGGTAGACTCACAACCCGGGTATCGGCGTCTTGGCACGAGACATTGAAGCTGTAGTCTAAGAACGGTTACTTCTAGAAGAGGAGTAGATGTTGGGAAGTGGTAGCCATCTATTCAAACAACACGTGAGGTACATCGGCTACGTAAACTCGCCTAAAACAAATTCGCGACGGTATTAGCCATTTAATGATACAAATTACAATTTATAACAACGTGCTCGTCGCCATAAGGACGACGCCACAACCTTTTATCTATCTCCATCAAGCAGATAAAAGATCTTCAAGGGTAAGTTACTTTACTATTCACATATTTACTTTACGTTACATTCATTTTATACGTTTGGCATCAAAGGGCTAATTTAATAATACGAAAAGATAAATTTTACTTACGGACAAAGCGCGCGAGGTCTGATGGGTTACGTAGTTGGGCTGCTACAAAGGGTTAGAAGGAAAAAAAATTCATACGCGTGCCAATTAGGTAGTTACTCCGCCCAATAATTTAGTTCCGGAACATTGGATGTAAAATAATATTATATTATACTGGCTGATTAGGTTGCGAAATTTACATTGTATGAAATTTAATTAACTAATTTACGGTACAAATCTAAAATCCAAAAATTCTTATCGGCTCGTTCAGAACCAAATCCATGCCTTCGTATTATTTCTCAAACATAGTGCTTGACCCAAAATAGGTATTATTGGCTGATTCTAAACTAAAATCCTTAAGGTGACTGAAGAAATCAGTTGTTTAGGCAATCTCACGTAGAATCTGAGGACTCATGAGGAGTCTGTAAAAAACTTGTAATGAAAGTACAGGTTAAATTGTATAAACATTTAAAGGACTAGAGAGTTAAATTGCTATCCACGTGATCCTTTACGTAATGATAATCGATAACAGTCTTCTTAAAGTGGGGCAGCGAAATGACATGGGGCATGGGTTGCAGGGATGGAAATCCCCCCTCCCCCAAGTTTAATATGTTCCTCGAATATGGTTGTAGAAATCTTACAATAAATTTTACATATACTTCCATCATACCAAAAGAAGCAGTCTTACGCTTAACCTAACACTCTTAAACTTACATTTTTGTGAAGAGCGATGCCCTTATTTATTACCCAACCAGTTCTAAGAAGGAGAAGAAAAAATTGTGTTCATCGATCAGTTCATATGAGATATCAGTTATGAAGCAGGAACATTTAATTACAGATTCTTAATTTAGACAATCCTCTTTTAATAAGAATTGAAGGCCTAACCACAAAACTAAAATTGTTTAATTAATTTCATTTTTAATTCTTAAATTAATCTTTAATTGGTAGAGGTAAAGGTGATAATATTAGCCCCTACTTTCTTTTTTGTAAATAATAATTTTATTTTTTTATTTTTACCAAATTATTTGTGTTGGACTTCAACTAGAACATTTTGGTGAATATATTTATAAATAATTCAGTCAATTATTTAAACATAAAGTGAAATAAAAAAATAAAAAATCAAAACAAGACGTTTTGTTAAAAATATTTTTGTGCTGGTATTATGAGCCCCTAAAGTAAATAGTCTATTTAAATCCTTCCCTCCAAAACGCCAACATTCTTAAAAATCTGTTTTTGAACTTATAAGGTTATCATTTGAGGTTACTTATCCAAAACGATTTTATTTTATTTTGGATGACAGTCACCAAATGACCATAAGACGTCTCGTTTTAAATTTCCACTCTTTGTATGAACTTATTATTTCTGCTATAAATCTTAAATTTGACGTATAAGTTCAATACCTAAACCAATTTTAAATGCCTTTTTATAACGCACTGGTTCTGTACTTTAGTATAAGATTTCGAAATTGTTAATAACTAATTACTTTGCAATGGAATATTTTTGCAATGGAAGAATTGTTAACACTAGTGAAAAATAAAATCGTCACTAACAACGAAAGCTACATGCTAAAGCAATAGTTTTTTTTAAATATAGGAAAAAAACAATTTTTATTACATCGAATTTAAAGCGATTATTTTTTATTGTATCTAGCATAACATATATTTTATGTCAGTAGCATTAATTTATTTCCTTATTATTTTTGCATTCGTTTAAAAGATAAACCAAGTCGTGTGGAACCGTATAGATTGCCCTTTACAAACTTTTGGGGTATAATTTCATAGCTGGAAAAACTATTCCTTAATAGAGAAAGCACCATTACTAAAAACTACTAAACAGTAGACATTTTCAATCGTTTGGAGATATAAGAAATAATTTCTTTACTCTATAACGTTTCGTTTTTCCAGTACACGCATTTCACACGAATTCCCACACTTCTAGTAAACTTTCGCCCAACTCTGAACTTAATGACTGATGATATGTAAACTGTAACTTTCCTAATATTGTTTATTTCCAAAACTTCAATAATAGGTTTTATGATAACTGTTGACCAATTAATCTCTTATGTTAACTTCCGGTTGACATTTCCGGTGAAGTAAGAAATCTGTCTAATGTATTCAAATCGAAAAACTCCTTTTTTTCTATATTCACTTCCGGCCTAAACCGGAACTGCATGTTCAGTAACATAAGAAGTCCAATGAGCTATGTTAAATTCAAATTGTAGAAGACGTAATCAAATAAAATTCAACACGTGTGGAGGATATAGTAGGAAAGTATCCTTTCTGCTTTGGGTGTGTTTAGCTCACACATGGCGTTTTAGGTGTTTTCCCGAAAACATAATTTTAGCAGCATTCCATAAACTAATTAATTGGTATACGGGAAGGATTGGTCAGGCTATACAGTTTCTATTTTCGACACCATATTACGAGAGCACTATCTAGTAGTAAACAAAAATTATATAAGTATTCTTAATATACGTATCGGAAAATTATTAGAGATTATTTTAATGTACTATTAAAATGCACAAATATCGCGTGGTCTGGTGTTGGGATAATTAGTGTAGTTCAGATAATAACGCATTTAAAGAAAAGTCAGTTCTTTTGAGTAATTAAAGAAATCAATTAGTAAAGTAACACCTAATTATCAAATTAAAGTCTTTAATTTTTGTGACATTGGTAAAGCTGATGGAAACGTCTGTGGTCTGCTCCTAGTTACAAAACAGCCGTGTTCCCCCTCCATTCTCCTTATCCCTACTACTGCTGCTTCTTCATGACAGCACTCAATATGGCTTCCGTTAAGTGGAAGGGCAAAACTAAACTGGCTTCGTACATTTCTTAAGTGTTAAATCGGGCGAATTTAATAGTTTTACGTTATAATGATGTATAAAATGAACAGTGATTGTTTTCAGATAAAACAACAGTATGTAGAACTTTCGTGTTACTTCGGAAGATGTATTAAGTGATTTAGTTGATGTGATCAGTGTACTTTGTAATGTGATGTTTTTTTACTTCTTTCAAAAAGTGACAAATATGGCCTTCCCTGTGAGTGATTGTAAAGTTGTGTAGAGTTTTCAAGGAGTGATTAGTCCATCGTGGAATAGTAATAGTAAATATCTGCTACCATACCACTAACTCTTAGGACAGTTGAGGACGTTAGATTTTTATTGTGTGCTAATCTTAAAAACAAACTAGCCAAAATCATTTAAGTTTAAAATAGGCTTAGGCCTATTGTCATCATAAATCTTATAAATAAATGTGGACCTTTGTAAATATATTTTAGATAAACTGCACTAGCTTAATATCAAGTCAACTTAAGTGCTTTAAAAATGTAATTTAATCTGCATATGAGGACCAAAGTGTATCATAAATGTTCTAATTTTGATAGATTTTTAAGAACAGTAATATGGTGGACTTTAAGATTTACAACAACTGGCCAAACCACTGTCGAGATAATGATCTGATGTGGTAAGTGTTTGCCAGCATTTATCTCTTTAACTGTGAAACCTGTGCGTGATTTGGATTACACACGTGTTCCGGCCTTCAGATGTTTAGACCACATCGGTACGGGTAAGGTATATTTTAGCTTATCCACTTACCATGGACAAGCAGCTTTTAGCATGATTGGGAAAATTTCTAATTTGGAAGAATGTTTTAATGTTCAGTGTCATTAATCTAAATCTAGGCTATTTAATCATGTTTTTGTCAAATGTACCTAGCATATGTACTTTCATAAACAGGGGTTGTGATATAATAATTAGTGCCTACGTAATTTGTTACTGCAGAAAATTAGGTAAGTAGGAGTAGGGTTCAATAAGCGGACCCGGTTTTTTATATCGAAATTGGCAAACGATATTACTTAATCATAACCATCGATATAATCAATCGATACTGATTAATTTTTTTTAACGATTAATTAAATAATCTATATCAATAGCTGTAAACATTTTCAAATAATACTCTTAATGTAATATTTCAATTTTATATGAGTAAAATTTGATTATTAAAAATGACAGTCAATTGTAGAAAACTACATGACATTGCTTTGGAAGGTGATAAGACTTGTTTTTCATGACTTCAACTTGTTGGACTCGTGCGGAAAAACCCATTATGTGAAATTTGTGGGAAAGAAACGAACTGTAACTGTGAGAGGAGCAAATATGGTCGTCTTCAGTTTTTCTAATTTTGGTTATAATAATTTGTTTTGTCACTGTAAATATTAGATTCATATTTTAATTTAAAACATAATATGATTGTTATTGAGAACTATAGATACTTTAAATATCGATTTATAGTCTAGGATTTGAGATGCAAATATTAGGTATCGATGATTACATTCTTCGATATAAAAAACCGGGTCCGCTTATCGTACCCTACCCGGTAAGTAGCCTAAGTAATGGTAAGTAAATTAATGTCTATCTTGTAATGAAAACTATGCCCTAGCCTATAGTAAATTACCAGAATTAGGCTACTTCTGCTATTTCGTTTACCAGGCTTAACATACATATATAGCTCCTAAAATTTGAAATTGCTGAAAAGTTTTTTGAATAGGCTAGATATCATGGGCCTAGAAACTATGTGTGGCCTAAGACTAAACACAAACACAACAATGAGGTGGTGAATAGACTACTGTGCAGTACTCATTTATATTCTTCATGACACAGTTAAAGGCTTATCTTAAAGCCAATCTCTCATCAATTTCTGGCATTTATCCAAGCTTCAACTTACTGACTTTGGCTGATGATTGAACTAGACCAAAATCTGGTGGGATCCTGGCCCTTTTGATTTTTGTAACTTAAGTTGTACTGAGCTGTCAAACTTAAACCGCAGTGATGTTTGAATGAACCTCGTTCTACTGAATCAATATTGATTTTCAGATGCAGATTAAGAAATAATTTGTACAAATTTTCATAGTTTGAAACAGAAGTTTACGTTTCTGGATTGTTAACTACGTTATCTAAAGGATCAATCAATTTCAAATCACCCAACAGTGTTGCTCAACAATTTTAATTTTCCTGATTCTTTTATCATGAATTCTATAAGAGTATACATAAACAAAACTGTAATTGACAAACATTTTCAAGGGAAAATTTTTTATTCGGCAGCCATTTTAAAAAGGAGATTTGGTGAATTTAATAATTAAACAGGGTTTGCAGGAAATTTAATTGCGAAATCATTTTTAAAGAAATCAGAATAATTTTAAAACTAGTGTGTTCAGCATGAAATTACTTTCAAAAATACATAAGTTTCTTGATTATCATGCAAGAAAGTCAGTCAAACTAATTCTCTAAAAACTCTAAAACATTAAGTAAATTTTTAAGACTATAATTTTTAATGAAGGAAAAGAGACCAATAACATTTTATTTCTGTGTTGAGTACTCATAATACTATCAGCAGCATATGTTTTGGTCTTGAGAATAGACTTCTTTTTTTTTACGGTATTTCAAAAATTGCCAAAAACACGTTAATGCCAATTTGTATAGGTTAATATCTGAAAAGGAGATAAACAAGTGAAAATTGTGTATGTTTTTTATAGGCCTACTAATAAGGATATACTACCACACAAGTTATGTCTGAGAATCCAACTATGTTTTGAGTTATAGAGCTGTGAATTTCAATAAAATTGCTACCTTTTTGATATACCGGTGCAATGCTAAATTAGCAACTACGGTATTGATTATTACAATTTTTCAGAGTTTTTAGAGAATGAGTTTTGCTGACTTTCTTGCATGATAGTCAAGAAACTTGTCTTTTTGAAGGTTATTTCATGCTGAACATACTAGTTTTAAAATTATTGTAATATCTATAAAATGACTTTCACAATTATATTTTCTGCAAATCCCGGTTTTTTTCATTCAATTCACCAAATAATTTTAAAATGGCTGCTAAATAAAAATGTGGCAATTGGAATTTTGTTTATATCTACTCATAAAGAATTCATGATAATCAGGAAATTTAAAAATGTTGAGCAACAAATTATATTTATGTTGGGTGATTTGAAATGGAGTGACCCTAAGGCAACTATGCCTAGCCTAATGTTACTAATTTCTTGCAACAGGATAGCTAATTTTTATTTCCAATTTAAATTATTAAGCACTAACTAATTATTTTGTGAAAAAGGTTGAAGGTTATTTGTGGTCTGATCCTTTAGAATTTTATCTGCTTCTGGTCCACGGGTTTTATTTCTAAGGTTTCTCATTTGTCACCATACAGGGATAATTAAATAGGGCTGCAGTGTAATAAGTGGCCATCACAACAATCTAATTAAATTAATATTCATGATTATCTAAATTACCAAAACTAAAATGTTGAACCTAATTTATGTTATAGGTATTTTAAATTACAGTGTAGTTTAGCTATTTTAAGCCTATAATCTTAAAAATGTAATAATTTAATGATGAATAAAAACTATGTAGGCTATGTGTACACATATACAATGTAACAACCAAAACAGTGTAATTTTTAGTTACTATTTTGATGGATAATTTGTGTCTGACAGTGTGTGGCACAAATAACAAATAGCCTAATTTGACTATTTGAACAAATTTGGGACAAAATTGTTATTCAATACATTACAAAGAGCTGGTAATAAATAATAGTAAATAACTATTCAATTAGAATGTTTTTTTTTTATTCTAGAGTTTGTGGGTAATTTCAAAGCGATACTTTGGTACCCTGATTTGATTTTGGTGGAGGTTGTTTATTGTACCCCAGTCAGCCCTTAGTACTGCCATTACTCAAATAGGCTACCATACAAATAATTTTACTTTATTTCAATAAATTTTGAACAAAATTGTTATTCAATAAGTATATTAAAAGAGCTAGCAATAATTAATTATAAATAAATATTATTATAATGGTTTTGTATTTGATAGTTTAGCTATTTGTAATTGACAATTTGGTACCATGATTCGATAGTGCTGGTGGCCGCCTACTACACTGCAGCCATTAAATAGTTGTCAAAGTTTACTACAAAAATAGGCTACTTATGTGATAATTTGGATAAAGGTTTACTCTAGCCAATTCACAATATTTGTTATTTTTCAAAAAGTAAATAAATGCTTAAAAATAAAATTAAAAAAAAAACTAATAATTCAATTTAATAAAAGCCAAAAATTTGTGTGATATCTCATAAAAGGCACTAGTAGTTGAATAGGTTAACAGTAATGCCTCTGGCCACCAGTATGAGCCTTAGCTTTAAAGGTGCTACCCTGCACTGATGGTAATGAACGAAAAACATCCCTCGAGATAATACCGATCAGTAAAGTATATAACTTCCAAAAGGCTGATCATTAATGCTTGAGAGCTTAAAGTATTACAAACTCAACGAACCATATTATTGTACATAGCAGTGTAATGACCGCTTCTATAGAAGTGCACCAAAATTCTAAATTCACATTACAAAGTAAAATAAAACAACAGATCCCCTTTTTCTGTCCATTCTGACAGAATAACAAGTAGTATACTTCAAAGTACACTCACAACACTAAAAACTTTTAGATTGAATATGCTGAAAAAAAATCACTCACTATCACCATAGTGGAAATAAACGATTATTTCTGTAAACTACTACACAACTAAGTCTAACCAATAACGAAAAACAAGGTTGAAATGCCCAAAGAAGTTGCACAATAGATAACACAATAAAGCAAAAAAAACTATGAATAATCTTTTCTATGGAGGTACTGTGAAGAAAATAATGAAAAAAGAAAATTAGGAAAGAAAAAAATGCCAGAAAACTCTTAAATTAAATTCAAATGCACTTGATAGATCTAATCTTTCAGCTAAAATTCTCGTGTGAACGTTGACAACCCTGTTATCCTTATTCTTATTACTACTCTCCCTTAGTTTCTTATCCTCCCCCACACAGAAACCCCAATTCCTCTTGGTCCACAAGATTGTTTGACTAATTGAGATATAACCTAAAATTAAACCATTTCACGTTTTGTTTATTGTCAGTAATATTTTCTTGTTAACTCGCCCATGGAGGCGACAATGTGGTGGGTGCTGGTAAATGGGAAACTCATTTTCTGTATATTAAAATCCTGTCTTGTGTCTAGAGTGTTACATGACTATGTACAATAGAATGGGAACTCTCTGAGAACAAGGTAATGAATTGGTGAACTACTAGGACGTTGTTGGGGTAAACGATTGAATAAAGTAATCACCCTGTTTTCAACAGTAAATTTTCTAATGATGACAGATTTCGTTGCTGAAAAGCTGTGATAAAAAAAATTACTCCAATTACTTTTATCAAGGCTGCTTTAGTATTTTTATTTAGTTTATCATATATTATATTATTTAACCCTTGACGTGGTGTGGACCTGATATTAGGATTAAAAGGCTGGTGGGTAAGTGGATGTGCAATATCAGGTGTGTATTACATGACTTACATGCTTGTTTAGGCAACTAGTAAAAGAGCCAATCACTTAAATTCTTGTAATTTTAAAAATGGTATGGCTGCAAAGAAAGAACTAATGTATACATATTGTTAGGTTTTTATTCAATTTGCCTTCCTCATCTTTGTATGTACCTGGACAGCTAATCGACCTCACGCCATTAGCCAATTATGATAATGGTTTATTTTATTATTTACGTGTTTTATTATTGTAAGTGTAAACTAAAGTCTGATTTTATTGTTTAGTTTAGTTTTTGGTTAATTTATGAGCAGAATATCTCTTATACATAAAAGGAAAAAGCCTCATTAACTCATCACTTATTCTGTCACGTTTTACATCTAGGTGAATGAGATGAATTCATTTGACAGCTTGAGCCACTTTGTTCTTCGTAATGTTTTGGTAGAGTTAGGCGTGCCCAATAGAGATGTGTAAAGGAGAGTTTGACGTTTGAAGTAGCTGGCGAGATTTTAAATTTTATGTATATATTATATATTATGTTGTGGTTTAAGGCGAGATGATATGTTGTCTATTTTGTTTTCAGTTGTAGACATTGTGTGTAGACCCATACTCTAGGTGTATCTGTACATAGAGAGTGTTTAAGAGGTTTAAACATCGTATTACTTGCCCATTTATGTACCGAACATTTTCAAACTGTACACAATTAATAAAATAGGTTTTAAAAATATTCTGTGAAAATTAAAGCTTTCTAACAATTGTAGAAACAAAATAGTGACATATTGAAAATTTTACCATTTTGCTTCCAAAAGAGGATCAAATGAAGTACTAGTATGCGCATCAATGCTCTGCTCTCCAGGTAAACCGAAATCACTAAGGAAGGTTGAACTTGAAACTTGTTTTCCAAAGTCTTCAGTACAGAGAATAATGAAGAACAACAAAATTAAATTTTACAAAAGTCATGTAGTCCATAATCTTCTTGAAGAAGATCCAGACAGGAGAGTGGAATTTTGTTCTCGTATCATTGAGTTTCATGAGCTAGATCCTAATTGGCATATTCAAATTGTTTTCTCAGACGTGTCCACTTTCTACAATAATGGTGCTGTAAATGGGCATAATTGTAACTATTACAACACCGGTAATCCACACATTCTGGAACAGACTGTACTCACATCAAAAGAATTACTATTTGGGCAGCTGTCAGTTGTAATGGGTATTTAACTACATTTCAGACAGTACAATGACTGGAAATAGGTATGAAAAGGTTTTAAATGAACAAGTCATGCCTCATTTTACGGTTCCAGAAATGGATCAAGCAATCTTCCAACAAGATGGTGCTCCTCCTCATTTTGCAAATCCTATCAAGTAATTACTAAATGACAACCTTCATGGCCGTTGGATTGATTGTGAAAGTGATTTTCTAGATTGGCCACCCCGATCCCCAGTTTTAACTGTGTGTGATTTCTTTCTATGGGGTTACTTAAAGGGACAAGTTTATACCCGTAGCTTCAAGAATGATGGTGAACTAAAACACTCTATTGAAGAGGAACTTCTCCGGATGCCACACAATTTCTTTGTAAGAGCTTACGATTAATTTGTTAAGCCCTGTTATCAGTGTGTTGCTGTGGATGGATTACAGTTCGAATAATAGTGGACTGTAATTGTAGGATTTTTAATAGGCTATTTTGTAATTTTTCTGATTTAAATGCTTTATTTCTATAATATATAACTATAAATAATTTTACGAAACCAAAAATACTGTTTTTAAAGTATAGTTTTTCAAAATGCCACCATTTTGTTTCAACAATTGCTAGAGAGCTTGAATTTTCACAGAATATTTAAAAGAAAGTATTTAGTGAACTGCATAGAGTTTGAAAATGTTCGGTGCGTAAATGGGCAAGTAATATAAAATCAAATGTTTAAACCTCTTTGTGGGACACCATCTTATACATGTAAGTAAACTCCTTAGGTTCATTATAACTTTTTTGTTTGTTTAAATAGTGTCTTCTGATGGATTAGGTGACAGCAGTGAAAAAACTGCCTTTAATCAGAATTGCACTGATTAAATTACATGAAAAACATAAAACCAATATTTAAAACATTTATTGTTTTGTGAGGCTTTTCGATAGCGAGGCTATCTTCTTCAGACACATCACAAAAGTAAATACAAAAAGTAAATTTCATTATTAATAATAGTTAACATATGTGATTTAATATTAATTTGTCCTGTGTGGCAATTACAAAAAGTGTGTAAATACAATTAAATTATTACTGGTATTACACTATATAAATTTTGAATGTTATTTTTGTAGTCTTCGTTTAAGTAATATTGAATTTAACATTTAAAATTTATATAGTATAATACCAGTAATAATTTAATTGTATTTACACACTACGCCACACAGGACAAATTAATATTAAATCACATATGTTCACTTATTATTAATAATCAAATTTACTTTTTGTATTTTTACTTTTGTGATGTGTCTGAAGAAGATAGCCTCGCTATCAAAAGGCCTCACAAAACAAAGTTTTAAATATTGGTTTTATGTTTTTCATGTAATTTAACAGTGACCTGATATAAACTCCATCTACAGCATTGCACTGATTGTTACTTGTCTTTACTGGTTAAATGTTAAGATGATTTAGGTAGTTACAGCTCCTACATTCCTCTTAAAATATTTATTTTCCAGCCATCTGCCAGAAGGGAACCGTACTCATGAGGGGGGTTTATAAATAGTATTATCTGAGTGACCTCAAAAGGGGACATTAGGTCAAATCAGCACCAAAAAAGGTGAGGAGGGATATTCACTTGTACCTTAAGTGGATAACAAATGTACATTTTAAATCTCAGCTTTGTTTGAATAAATTGCTTTCCTTCTCTTTTCCAGCACATTTATCACAATGGTTGAGAAAGTTTCATTTGTTGGATACTCAGTTTATGCTGATGTGTGGGTGATAATTGACAAGATGTCCTGTTTTCTTGGCTTTCACCACCCATGGCAGGTTGCAAAGCTTGTATTAAGGTAGTCAGCAATTTTATTCAAAATAGGTTGAGGAGTGAATGGCTTGGGTTCAGAATGTCCTTTTACGTGGTAGCTGAGAACAATTATTTATGAGCGAAGTAATATGCCAAGCACTTTTTTACATTTTAACTGATGATTGTGGACATAAGATGAGTCAATCCTAAGTCCTTTTTATGTGGATATTGTCACTCTACAGTTTCTTTTGGTTGCTACAGGAGTTGAAAGATGATATTGGCAGTCTCAAAATCTGCAATTCGTGAAATTTTACATGACGATTTGCTAATGAACCTAGTTTCTGCAAAGTGTATTTCTTTTATGTACAAAATAAATGCACAACATGCCAATTCATAGTCTGAACACTTCAAAGGATTTTTTTGTTTTGTTTTTCTAATCCATATATACTGGACTTTAACCATAATCTACAGTATTTGGATAATTTCTGTTTACTAGCCAAACTGCTATGAGTTGGTCGTTTGTTAGCCTAACCAGATGGAACCTAACATAAACTGTAGGTCCCGTAAGTTTCCATTGGCTGTTGGGCTATTAATTAACAGTCCTCTCTAAGGTTAATGTCGACCTTAGTTAGTAACAAGACTACAAGATCGCGCCACACTCATTCTACACTCACCATTCATCTCATATTCGCCTGTCTTGAAGTCGTCGTCTTAAGCCAATAATAATAATAATAAAACTTATTATTCATGATAAGGCATGGGTTTATAACTACCTGGAATAATAACTCAATCTTCATAGTGATCGTCATAGTGAAAAGCAAGATAGAGCCAAACATTGCTAAAAGTTTTAAAAATAAGGATAGTGTTGTATCATGAGTATGTTTCACAAGATCAGACATCAAAATTTTTATAATCTTGATGTCCTAAAGATGCTACGAGATGCTGTGTGAAGAACACGCCCTGAACTGTAGGCAAAGTAGTTAATATAATAATTGGATACTTCACCACGAAAACACACCTGCTCATTTATCAAACATTATTCAGCACTTGTAGTGAATCTGACATGAAGAGTGAAACAAGTAGTAAAAAACATAAAGATAGGTTTTATTAGACACAGAAGTAAACTTTAAACATTCAGCTTTAGTATTGAACAGTGATTGAATGTAAACAACAAATCTGCTGTCTTCAGAGGATATCAGTCCATTTCAAAAGTTGAAGGAAGATGTAGCTGCTGGAACTAAAGCACCTATCCAGTATGTAATAAAATTTACAGTGGAAACAGATGCATCTGAAATTGGGATTGGCTCTACATTGTCACAAGCGAGATGCCCTATTGCCTTTTACTCAAGAACACTTTCAAAATCTGAACGACAGCATTCTTCTGTTGAAAAAAAGGAATTGTTGTGGAGTCTAAAGAAATGGCGACATTTTCTTATTGGTCGAACTTTTAAGCTCTTAACTGATCAAAAATCCATTGCTTTTATGTTTAAAAATAATAGGGCTGGAAAATAAAAACAAAACAAAATTATTCAATGTTGGCGCCTGGAACTGTCTTGCTTTAAATATAGTATCTTCTAGGAACAGAAAACAAAGTTGTTGACACCATGTCAAGATTGTGTGGTTTCATTCAAGGAAGTCGTTATCTTCAAGAAATACATAAGAAGTTTTACCATTCAGGAGTAACAAGATTTTATTACTAATTAAAAAAAACTTGCTCTATTTTTTGGAAGAAGTATGTCAAGTTGTATCATGCTGTAGATTATGTGCAGATCTGAAACTAAAAAGAATGCATTACCATTTAAAAAATGTAACATAGATTTTAAAGGACCGCTGCCCAGTGTCGGTCAAAACAAATTCATTCACACAAGCAATTGTTGATGAGTGTTCGTGCTAGCCATTTGTATTTCTATGCTGAGACACATCATTATCAGCAATCATTAAAAGAACTAAGTGAACTGTTTTGAATGCCTTCTTTTATTCATTCAGACTGTGGTTTTTTACTGTGGGTCGGCACTGATGTCACAAGAACTGAAATCATTTCTTGAAACACATTGGATAGCTTTAAGACATTCTTTAGCTTACAGTTCCAGGGGTAATGGTTAAGTTGAAGAGTATAATGGCATAGTTAGGGAAACTATCAAACTTCCTCTGAGGGGCCAATATTTGCCAACCAAACACCTGGAATTTGTTCTGTCAGAAACTCTTCACTTGATTATATCTCTTTCATGTACATTTATGAATACATGAGTTGATGTTCAAACATCACAGGAGATCTCATTATGATAATTCAATTCCAACATGGCTCGGAATCAAAACTGATCTAGCAATTTTGACTCTTTGGTGGAAGAAGTTTAAATCATGCTATTCACACACCAGATTCTCAGAGAGATGGGAGAAAGCAGTATCAATCAGAGATCTCTAGCTGCAGCACCGGTACCTCAGTCACATACAAATCAAAATCCTGTCAGCTTTTTAAGGAACTCTATTGATTAAACAAGTCCTGATGTACATAAATCTCCGGACCATGCCACGGAGATAAATTCAACACTTTCTACAAGAGATTTAAATACAACTTATCACAATGTAGACATCCTCAAACTAATAGTTCCTGAATACGGTGTCCCTGGATACCACCATGATACCTGCAGGACTTTCATCGACTCAAGCTGGGATGAATGATATAATATTTAGAATAGTCTTACTCACATGTTTATTGTAATAGTCTAAATTTTTTATCAGCTGTTGGTTGATAGGAAGTAGATTCCATAGCAACAATAACTGTGGTCGGAAATATTGTAATTATTATTTTCTCAACAAGGTTTTTTACTAATAAAATTCTCAGAGCTGCCAGTATCCACCAAGTCATCTGTTTGCATTACATTCATTTAAAATGTAATATTGTAGATTGAAAGTGAAGGAGGTTAAGCTGCAAAAGTATGTGGTTTATGAGATGAGGACAGTTTAGAAGGCTTAGGGTTTTAGAAACTGAAATGTTTTTTCCAGATCTAGACTGGACTCATTCAGAGATAATGTTTTGAATTCCAAAAGTCTTTAACTGATAGAAATTAATCCCCTAATAAATGCACCATGGCAGTCATTATTATTCTGTTCAAAGGTAACTTTTGTAAAATTGCATGGTTTACTTGACTTAATTCCTTAAGTGCCTGTAAGTATTTATTAACTGTCTCATCTGGTTTTTGACGATTGCTAACATGTGCTATGAGAAAATTTTGTTTTTTGGGCAGAAGTATAAGCTTTTCAAAATAGTGACTGCTTCATTGCCTGCATAAGTGCCTGAATTTGTATGGTGATTATGTAGAAAAGTAGTAACTTCGTATATATTCTTGTAGACAGATGGACTAATGAGATTTTTACTAGTAAATGTTGTTTCACTCTGATGTTTTATCTGTAGACACTCCTTACAAAGTTTGTAAATGTCTGGTACCAATGTACTCACTGTTCTTCAGCTCTGTCACCTTCAGGGTCTATATCAAAACGATTTGGTTTCAAGATTTTATCTATTTTGAAAAGTGTGTCTAATAAATACAAAATAGTAAACATTCAGCTTTAGTATTGAACAATGATTGAATATAAACTACAAATCAAGTAACTACTGATAATAAATTTAGATGAAAACATGAGTAAGAATATGCTAAATGTAATATCATTATTATATCAGTTAGATTTGACAACCTCCCTAGGGTGCTAATATAGCTGTCTTCAAATTAAATATTTTTATAACAAGAAGATATTTGTGGATATAAGAACATATCAGTCAAAATGTAATGAGTGATATGTTAGCCGTTCTGAAAGATTAGTTTAACTATTATTTCCGGAAGTGAGTGTTGTGCAATGATAGTGGCTTGTGAACAGAAGAAGCTGGGGATGCGTTAATCGCGTATATAATGGTGTGCTCATGCTGGGCTCCTCAGTCAGCGTCTAGCCGTGAAAATGGGAACATCTCCGGCTGTCTGTTTTTTTTTATATTCAAATTTGAAAAATGTGCTGCTGTCAAAAATCCCACCAGTTGTAAAGTGCTGTGTGTGGATTCGCTTTTTGTTGGCAAAAAACTTAGAACCAATAGAAATTCATTAGGAACTGTGAAGTATGTGGGAACAACGTATTGACTGAATGTTATGTTCATGATGAAGAGAAGAGTGGATGTCGAATCATTATGACTGATGATCTGGTCGCCAAAGTTGACGAAAAGATTCATGAAAACCACAGTTTCTCAATAACTGAGCTTTCTCTGTTTCCTACAAGTTTCAAGGACTTTATTGTTTGAAATTGTTTCACAGAAGCGAGGCTACCACAAATTTTGTACAAGATGGTTGCCGAAAATACTTACAGGTCACCATAAAGAACAACGAATGGAGGCTACTTTTGCATGAAAATGCCTGACCTAACACGGCAAACCTTACGCAAGAACTCTTGAACTCGTTCAACTGGAAAGTTTTTCCTCTTCCCCCCTACACTCCTGATCTTGCTCTAAGTAATTTTCACTTGTTTTGAAAATAAAGACCTGGCTAGCAACAAAGCTTTTTGACAACGATGAAGAGCTCCAGGTATGTGTCACTGAGTGGCTGAGATTACAGGTGGCAGAACTCCTTGACACTGGAATTTCAAAGCTTGTCCACCGCTAAGATACGTGCCTGAATTTGTATGGTGATTATGTAGAAAAGTAGTATTTTTTTAAGTAGGTTATAAACATGGAAGATCATGTAATGTTTGAAGAGAACAAAAATTTGAAACTGACTTCGGTGAATGACAAGGGTTGGGTCATTATTAAAGGCTGGAATATCCATAAAACAACACCCAGCAGGGATCACTTCTGGCTGGTTTATACCTCCCAGTTGAACCTACCGCTGGGCACAGCAAATACCGATGTGTCACTTAAATCTGGGCACCTTATGGATGTCCAGGAGCGACCAAGATTCTGGGGTGCAAGGGTAATTCGATACATCTAGTCTACTGTGGGAGATGACTGATGGAGTTGGTGGGCTATGTTCCTTAAGTATCAGAGGTTCTTGCTAGCCTCAACAAGGTTTTGCCACCCCCTGCCTGCTTTGATTAGAGAGGCTTCTCTTCTTCCGGGGGGACATGACTGAGATTAGTACCCAAATTCTTCCTCATGGATCTTGATATGAGGTGGCCCCAATCCCCTAACCTTATACATCCTGAATATTCTGTCACTCCGGAAGCAGCGATAAGGTCCTCATACACTTCTTGTCCTTAAGAAAAAAAAATGTCCATAAAAGTAGTGATGTGGTGTTTTGGGAGTATAATAAAATTTCAGAAATTAAACGTCATTTCGTAGGTCGATTGTATGTTTTTTGAAATAAGTGGGAGGTCCTAGTAAGTCAAAATGTTTTTTCATCCATTTTTCAACTACTATTCTGCATGTAACAAGTAGGACATTGAATTCTGTGAGATATTTTAGATTTGGGTTTTATAATAGACATCTATTTCATTGTGTTCCTTTGTCACAATACATATGACACCGAGCCGGCTGTACTACTAACTGGCCACCTTGATTTTAGCCTCTAAGAACTATGTTAAATCTCAAACACTATTACAGCCTATTATTTTGAAATAGGATTATGGGACTCGTCTAATTTCAAAAATATATGTAATATATATTTTAACAGTTATTACATTTTCAATATTATAAAATTTTTCAAAAATAATCTTATGCTTTTTGTTTAAATACTCAAAACGTTTACACTTTACTAGAAAAAATATATTCTTTGGGTGTGTATCATACCTTTAAAATTACACTCTACCCATGATACTATGACCAAAAATAATGGTGTACAAGTTTTTGAGATTTGACATTGATCTTAAGGGGTAACATTCAAGATCGTTTCACTACAGCCGACTTTATTGTTGTTGGGTTTCAGCCAATATTCAGAATAGAAATAATAGACAGCTAAAAATCATTGGATCAATATGATTACATATCCAAGCTGTCTTTAATACTCAGAAAAATGAAAGTGTTTGACATGGTAGATCATACAATATTGGGAGTGTTCTGATAGAGGTCAAAACTTTTTAGTTTACCAAGTTTCCATTAGAGGTATTATGTAGCATTTTATAAAGTAACATTACAAATTTCATGGTCTTTTGATTATTAGAGACCTACAGTTTATATTTGTAGTCATTTTATATGAGCATATTCTAAACAAAATGGACTTAATCCTTGTACTAGCCAGGGATTCATTTTGAGTAACTCTGGGTTCACTCTACATCCGATATCAAGTTTTTTAGTATTATTCTAGATAGCAGTGCTCGATATCAGTTCTTTTATGGCTTAGGTTTTTGTTATTAAATATGAATATATTCTAAACAAAGTCATCTTTGTACTAGCCAGGGATTCATTTTGAGTTACTCTGGGTTCACTCTACATCTGATATCAGGTGTTTTAGTAATATTCTAGATGGCAGTGCTCGATATCAGTTCTTTTATGGCTTAGGTTTTTGTTATTAAATATGAATATATTCTAAACAAAGTCATCTTTGTACTAGCCAGGGATTCATTTTGAGTTACTCTGGGTTCACTCTACATCTGATATCAGGTGTTTTAGTAATATTCTAGATGGCAGTGCTCGATATCAGTTCTTTTATGGCTTAGGTTTTTGTTATTAAATATGAATATATTCTAAACAAAGTCATCTTTGTACTAGTCAGGGATTCATTTTGAGTTACTCTGGGTTCACTCTACATCTGATATCAGGTGTTTTAGTAATATTCTAGATGGCAGTGCTCGATATCAGTTCTTTTATGGCTTAGGTTTTTGTTATTAAATATGAATATATTCTAAACAAAGTCATCCTTGTACTAGCCAGGGATTCATGTTGAGTTTCTCGGGTTCACTCTACATCCTCTAGCTTCCTTATATCTAATTGCTTATGTCATCTTCGCTTCTATGACGTACTTATCCAACACACAAATACAATATGTACATGTTCCCAATGAACTTCCAAACCAGTAACTTTCCAATAAACTTCATCACTTAATTAAGTAACTTTTAAAGTAGTTACGTAGTTAGCGCCAGCCGTGTAGTTGTGAGAATGGTAAAAAATTGTTTATGTTTCCAACTTTAAAACAGAAGGGAAATTTTGTTTTCTGAGAATATAAATTACATCATCAAAAAGTGTCAGCTGTATTCTAAATACATGAAATTTTTACCTACAAGTCCAGAGGTTTTCTTTAGACTTGTAAAAAAATTGATTTCCTAGCAACTCCACACGTGTTTCTGTACAATGGACAGTGACTGATGTCTATTTGTTTTTGTTTTCAAAAATAAAAACGGTTTGGATTAATTTTTTAGGGCGAAACTAATACACCTATTTTGATAGTAGAAGATTGTATCTAGCCTACTAAATAATTTTTATTACATTGTGTTAGTTTTGTATTAGTTTTTATCTTGTAAGTAAGCATGTTTTACACAATTTGTAAATACATAATATTTCTATTTTTACACTGTGCTGTTTTACTTCAATAATTCGACCTTCATTCAGGTAAGAATAAACGCTTATAGCATGTATTATAAATCAATATACAATGTAAATGCTGCACTGTGTAATAAAATTATTGGCTTTGCAAAAAACTTTAAAAAAATATCAACATGAGTATAGTAAACATTTAGATAAATTAGAATATTTTTGCATTTAAAATTTTTTGTATTTTTCTTTTTTGTAACTTACAAGTTTTATAACAACAAGGTTTATAAATTTGTATTTAGCTAATAAAATACAATTTTGGGACTGCTATGATATACACATTGGTCAATTTTGTAATTGTATATGTTGAAATAATAGGACTATCTTATATATTTTTATGCGGTGTTTCTATTTTCTTATTGGGTTATAAATTCTACTTTTTTGTGATTTTGGTTTTATCCAAATAATTTAAGTATACAACCAAGGAACTCAATATTTGTGGTTTTGCGCAAAATTGCTTATCAACCAATAGTTTTTGCAAGTTTTTTTGTAGGAATGCTAATATTTTTTCCATTTCAATATTCAACTTTTGCATAGGCTAGATTGGCAAAAAATTATTTTTGTACCTTCCGGTAAAGCATACTGTATATTTTATAAAAGTTTAAAAAACCTGATTGACACATACCTTTTGTTATAGAAACTAATCCTTTCCATAACTCAACTGATGATATAAAACAAATCCTTTCACTGCAACAGAACACGTAATGATCATTGCTGAAACAGTCAGAAGCCGTAAGCAATGTTTTTTAAATACAGAGAATGTCCAAATTAAAATCGTCATCTTAACTAACATTTGGAGTTCCTAAAAGCCGGTGTTTAATGAACAAATATTCATGCTGTTCTTAGATAACATTGTGGTCTCCGTGCTTGATTTTAGGTGAATGGCCGGGAAAGACAAAATATGTTACAAAAATGTATCCATGTTCCAGTGTCTGCCTATTCATCAATGCTAAAACTGTTATCTATATACTACTAGTGTTTGACATATCTGTCAAAACATGCAGTTACCGAAGTGGTTGTGATTCTCACTAGATAAAGTGGTTTTATATCACTGGTTTCCATTGACAATCTCCACTCTAAAATTATTACACATTAAATACTTTCCAGAAGGTGCTGAATGAACAAGAACTTTGGTAGCTGGACTGTCTCACTGTGATCTCTCAACTTTGTCAACTGCCGCACAAAATAACTTTTGTACACATGGGGGCTGATGTTGTTCATGTCCAAAGCAGTCTTTAAGTTGTACGTACTCCCCAGAAGGTGCTGAATGAACAAGAACTTGGTAGCTGGACTGTCTTACTGTGATCTCTTAACTTTGTCAACTGCCGCACAAAATAACTTTTGTACACATGGGGGCTGATGTTGTTCATGTCCAAAGCAGTCTTTAAGTTGTACGTACTCCCCAGAAGGTGCTGAATGAACAAGAACTTGGTAGCTGGACTGTCTTACTGTGATCTCTCAACTTTGTCAACTGCCACACAAAATAACTTTTGTACACATGGGGGCTGATGTTGTTCATGTCCAAAGCAGTCTTTAAGTTGTACGTACTCCCCAGAAGGTGCTGAATGAACAAGAACTTGGTAGCTGGACTGTCTCACTGTGATCTCTTAACTTTGTCAACTGCCGCACAAAATAACTTTTGTACACATGGGGGCTGATGTTGTTCATGTCCAAAGCAGTCTTTAAGTTGTACGTACTCCCCAGAAGGTGCTGAATGAACAAGAACTTGGTAGCTGGACTGTCTTACTGTGATCTCTCAACTTTGTCAACTGCCGCACAAAATAACTTTTGTACACATGGGGGCTGATGTTGTTCATGTCCAAAGCAGTCTTTAAGTTGTACGTACTCCCCAGAAGGTGCTGAATGAACAAGAACTTGGTAGCTGGACTGTCTCACTGTGATCTCTCAACTTTGTCAACTGCCGCACAAAATAACTTTTGTACACATGGGGGCTGATGTTGTTCATGTCCAAAGCAGTCTTTAAGTTGTACGTACTCCCCAGAAGGTGCTGAATGAACAAGAACTTGGTAGCTGGACTGTCTCACTGTGATCTCTCAACTTTGTCAACTGCCGCACAAAATAACTTTTGTACACATGGGGGCTGATGTTGTTCATGTCCAAAGCAGTCTTTAAGTTGTACGTACTCCCCAGAAGGTGCTGAATGAACAAGAACTTTGGTAGCTGGACTGTCTTACTGTGATCTCTCAACTTTGTCAACTGCCGCACAAAATAACTTTTGTACACATGGGGGCTGATGTTGTTCATGTCCAAAGCAGTCTTTAAGTTGTACGTACTCCCCAGAAGGTGCTGAATGAACAAGAACTTGGTAGCTGGACTGTCTCACTGTGATCTCTCAACTTTGTCAACTGCCGCACAAAATAACTTTTGTACACATGGGGGCTGATGTTGTTCATGTCCAAAGCAGTCTTTAAGTTGTACGTACTCCCCAGAAGGTGCTGAATGAACAAGAACTTTGGTAGCTGGACTGTCTCACTGTGATCTCTCAACTTTGTCAACTGCCGCACAAAATAACTTTTGTACACATGGGGGCTGATGTTGTTCATGTCCAAAGCAGTCTTTAAGTTGTACGTACTCCCCAGAAGGTGCTGAATGAACAAGAACTTGGTAGCTGGACTGTCTCACTGTGATCTCTCAACTTTGTCAACTGCCGCACAAAATAACTTTTGTACACATGGGGGCTGATGTTGTTCATGTCCAAAGCAGTCTTTAAGTTGTACGTACTCCCCAGAAGGTGCTGAATGAACAAGAACTTTGGTAGCTGGACTGTCTTACTGTGATCTCTCAACTTTGTCAACTGCCGCACAAAATAACTTTTGTACACATGGGGGCTGATGTTGTTCATGTCCAAAGCAGTCTTTAAGTTGTACGTACTCCCCAGAAGGTGCTGAATGAATAAGAACTTTGGTAGCTGGACTGTCTCACTGTGATCTCTGAACTTTGTCAACTGCCGCACAAAATAACTTTTGTACACATGGGGGCTGATGTTGTTCATGTCCAAAGCAGTCTTTAAGTTGTACGTACTCCCCAGAAGGTGCTGAATGAACAAGAACTTTGGTAGCTGGACTGTCTCACTGTGATCTCTCAACTTTGTCAACTGCCACACAAAATAACTTTTGTACACATGGGGGCTGATGTTGTTCATGTCCAAAGCAGTCTTTAAGTTGTACGTACTCCCCAGAAGGTGCTGAATGAACAAGAACTTGGTAGCTGGACTGTCTTACTGTGATCTCTCAACATTGTCAACTGCCGCACAAAATAACTTTTGTACACATGGGGGCTGATGTTGTTCATGTCCAAAGCAGTCTTTAAGTTGTACGTACTCCCCAGAAGGTGCTGAATGAACAAGAACTTTGGTAGCTGGACTGTCTCACTGTGATCTCTCAACTTTGTCAACTGCCGCACAAAATAACTTTTGTACACATGGGGGCTGATGTTGTTCATGTCCAAAGCAGTCTTTAAGTTGTACGTACTCCCCAGAAGGTGCTGAATGAACAAGAACTTGGTAGCTGGACTGTCTTACTGTGATCTCTCAACATTGTCAACTGCCACACAAAATAACTTTTGTACACATGGGGGCTGATGTTGTTCATGTCCAAAGCAGTCTTTAAGTTGTACGTACTCCCCAGAAGGTGCTGAATGAACAAGAACTTGGTAGCTGGACTGTCTTACTGTGATCTCTCAACATTGTCAACTGCCGCACAAAATAACTTTTGTACACATGGGGGCTGATGTTGTTCATGTCCAAAGCAGTCTTTAAGTTGTACGTACTCCCCAGAAGGTGCTGAATGAATAAGAACTTTGGTAGCTGGACTGTCTCACTGTGATCTCTGAACTTTGTCAACTGCCACACAAAATAACTTTTAGTACACATGGGGGCTGATGTTGTTCATGTCCAAAGCAGTCTTTAAGTTGTACGTACTCCCCAGAAGGTGCTGAATAAACAAGAACTTGGTAGCTGGACTGTCTTACTGTGATCTCTCAACATTGTCAACTGCCACACAAAATAACTTTTGTACACATGGGGGCTGATGTTGTTCATGTCCAAAGCAGTCTTTAAGTTGTACGTACTCCCCAGAAGGTGCTGAATGAACAAGAACTTGGTAGCTGGACTGTCTTACTGTGATCTCTCAACTTTGTTAACTGCCGCACAAAATAAATTTTGTACACATGGGGGCTGATGTTGTTCATGTACAAAGCAGTCTTTAAGTTGTACGTACTCCCCAGAAGGTGCTGAATGAACAAGAACTTGGTAGCTGGACTGTCTTACTGTGATTTCTCAACATTGTCAACTGCCGCACAAAATAACTTTTGTACACATGGGGGCTGATGTTGTTCATGTCCAAAGCAGTCTTTAAGTTGTACGTACTCCCCAGAAGGTGCTGAATGAACAAGAACTTGGTAGCTGGACTGTCTTACTGTGATTTCTCAACATTGTCAACTGCCGCACAAAATAACTTTTGTACACATGGGGGCTGATGTTGTTCATGTCCAAAGCAGTCTTTAAGTTGTACGTACTCCCCAGAAGGTGCTGAATGAACAAGAACTTTGGTAGCTGGATTGTCTCACTGTGATCTCTTAGCATTTTCAACTGTTGCACAAAATAACTTTTGTACACATGGGGGCTGATGTTGTTCATGTCCACAGCAGTCTTTAACTTGTACATACTACCCAGAAGGTGCTGAATGAATAAGAACTTTGATGGCTGGACTGTGATCTCGTAGCTATGTCAGCTTCCACAAATATATATGTATATATTTAATTATTACTTTATAAAAAAAATTATTATTGCAAATTTCTTAATATAATATTAATTGTTTATAATATAATATACTTATTTTTTGTTATACATATGACAGTAAAATAAAGATGAGAAAATAGGAGCTTCCAAAAATACTGAGAGAAATTAGACCTTCCGTTTCAGAGTTAAAAAGTATTTAGTAGAAACACAAACAGATTAAAGAATTCCTATTGTTGGATACTTTGAGGTTTACTGATAATTCCCCACAGTAAATTTGCTTGTACTGACATGTGACTCCTGTAAATTTTGGATGTTTCATGTATGTAAGAGAAACAAGAGTTTTGCAATAACCAGTTGTTTATGCTAGAGATGTTAGTGCTATTACAGCCTCTTATCTAAGAGGACTCGAATGTATTTTCCATTGGGTGGCATATTGTCTAAATGTATTTAGACAGCATTCTGTTACTGGTTTTTCACAGTAACACTCTTTACTCAAGTTAGAAACCTTTCGAAGTTGGATTTGCGGTGTTTTACTCACTTGAAATGTCTTATTTTGATACTAAACTGGACATGTGCTTACGAGTAGATTAAAAAAATTGTATCGACTCCTGGATGGGACATCATCCAAGCATCAAAATAACTGTCAGTCTTCTGGTGCTAACTAGACCTGTCACCGATGTTATCAGACTAGGATTATAGACAAATGAGCTCTCCTAGATACTGTAATTGAATGTATTCAGTTAAGAAAGGTCAATATGTTGAAAGTAAAATAAATTGTGTTTTTGTACAGAGAATTATTGTTTTAAAACATTTTTATAAACATTGTGTCTTAATTAACGATGATATATAACACCTTTTTACATTCTTTTTGACACATACAAATTTTACTAGTAAAACAAGTTATGTAGAGTAGTTATGTTTTCAAATCCAATTTTCAAATACCATGGGTTGTAGGCTATTGATAAAAATAATGAAATATAATTCAATTTTATTTATAACTTATTGCTTTTTTCTTTTGAGTTCTAAGAAAGGTTAAATATGGATTACCAAGAACAAAACCTTGTGAAACGATTGTTCATGGCACATTCTTTAGCAGTCATAGACAACGCTAAACTGAAGCACATATATAGGGATGATACTTTGATACTTTTGTTTCCGCAGGAAGTTGGCCCATCTTAGGGCTTCTGCAGGTCCAAAACTGCCCTGTATAGGAGGGACAGTGTTTAGGGTAGGGTGGGGTGTTCCAGCCCTTTACAATGATCAAAAAATTGTTCCATGCTATAGAAGGATTGATCTATTAGGAAATTTTTTAGCTTACTCTTGAATTTTTTGTTACAATTGATTGTTCTTATTATTAGTGGTAAAACTTGATAAATTTTTAGTCCAGAGAAATTTGGTTTTTTTTTTCAAAAAGAGTAAGCCTATGTTGCATTGAGAAATTGTTCTTAAATCTAGTATTGTAATTATGACTATTGTTTATAAATTCTAAGTTTTGAGATTTTATGTAACATGATGAAAGGATGAAAGGAGGAGATTTAACTCATCACCCTCCACTGAGGGGAGAAGAGAGAAATAGGCTACATAAGAGTAAACATCCTCTCTGTAGGACGTGTTTGGCTAGGATTACAATAAAAGTATCATATTAATTTCATATTATATAATATTTCAAGATAACAGTTCAATTTTTTCTTTGTGTATCCATCACTATCATAATTGCATAATTGCAGTCGAATACCACTTAGCTTCCATTTTATAATGCAAATTGGGCAGAATGAGTGATCCTAGTTTAGTTCCGTTCCACTGATTTCGGCCAGATTTGTATCATTTTTTGTTGTTGCGGCTTAGGCTGTAAATCTTCATGTCCTCCATGTTCTTTAAATGTTAAATTTAGGCAAAATCTAATAAATGTTTCACTGAAAGAAAGGCAAAGAGTTTAGTAGACATTAGTGGTTTTTGGAGGTGTGGATTTAGCTTTTAGTAACTGTGGCGTAACATAATATAATTGAAAACGTAAATGTTTTTGTTTCTAGTAATGACTTCCAAACCAAGTTTATGGTAAAATATGCAATACATTTTTGTTTAAAAATATTAAAAAGATTTGATTTTTTGTTATTTACAGAAACTCCCGGAGCTATGTTGTGTAGCCCTCAAAATTTGATCATCTCTGGAGAAACCCGGTGATAGGGCAACCATAGATGAATGGTCACAACTTTAGGGAAAACCTGTGATTACAACAATATGTGAGAAATAGCCCATCTTTATTGTTGTTCCTGTTTGGACTTTTTATGTTTGGTTTAAAATTAATGTTTCTTCTTTTGTTGTAAATAATAGGCCACTTTAGAATCTATACTCCTCAAAATCACCCTAATATTACAACTGGATGTAATTTATACCTTCCCAATGTTCATCATCCATACTATACTGATGTTATAGTTTTCATATTTGTATCTAAATGGGAATACTTAATTAATACTTTGTTGTCCGGTCAGTGGGTGAGTAAGTCATTCTGATCATTGAGCTTTATATTGTAGGAATTGTAATTGCATTATTTGTATTGCCTGCAATGTTTGGTACAACATATTATTTGTGCCCAATCACTTATTAGGCCTTAGTACTGTTTTTTCTACTATTGCTATTATTCAAGGTGTCTTAGGTTATATACTGGAATCTCAGGATTGGGCTCTGACAGTAACATGCACATGAGTCTAAGCTAAAGCAATATGATAACTGATTGCAGATAAATACTACATCCATAGTTTACATAACTATGGGCGTCTTAAAAAATCTATTTAAAAAAAATAAAATAAAATTACTGTTCTTATGGAAAAGTAGTCTACAAATAAGCACTTGATAATCATTGATATTTTTCACAAAAAGTATTTTGTGTATTTAAAATTGATTGTGTCATTAATAGGTTATGTTTATTTCAAACAGAAACATAAACATACAAATCAGATACACTCGGAAAAGAGATCTTTCAGAGACCATATAAGTTGGCTGGGCTGTGTATTTGTTTTATCCATATCTTCCTTAAAAAATGTAATCTTTATTACACGGCTATAATGGAATACATTCTTCTGGTTTTTGTAATTTTGATTAAGTTATACAATTGTTATCAATTTAATTTCACTTACGACAGATATAATTGGCATTCATCCATCGCTAACAAAACTGCTAAGTTATATATAAATCTATAAGAGACTTAGATTTAAAGTTAAGAGAAAAAAGGTTTGAGCAGTGTACCTTGAAGGTGTTTGAATTGTGGTCATTGATGTGGAGTTACCTCTTGTGTAGTTTAGGAGGAGCAGGGTGTACATTAATTCAGTTTAAATGGGATTAACATTTTGGTCAATGCCAAGTTATAACAAACTACTGTAATTATGGTGGTGTCATTGCCTTTACAATTTGATTGAAACTTGTATTTGATATCTTTCAATTTGTATTTCTTTCAGTTTAACTCCTAAACTGATTTTGTTCAGTTAACAGTTCAGTATACCATGAGCAAGCACTTCCTTCACCTCTATCCCTAAAACAAGCATTGTGTTTCCCTCACTAAGGTGCTTTAACAAATCAATGTTGTGCAGTAAATTGATGGTGTTAGGGATGAATGGATTTTAACCATTCTTATGTTGGTTCTATTGGACTCATATACTCTCTCTTTTCAGGGGTAAAAAATGTAACAGTCCCTGAATAAAGTCTGCTGATTCTAGCCCAGCAAACCACTCTTTAATGAAACTGGTATCATTTTGTGATGAGAATATACTGTATATAGGAAATGATGAGTTGCCTGATGAGAATATACTGTATATAGGAAATGATGAGTTGCCAGTTAGAGTAGGGAGAAGTTCTTACTTTAGTACTAGAAGTAAAATGGTTAAAGGCTTGTACTGTATGACTAAATTCTGCAAAATCATCTACTTCAATTTATATCTGTTCCAATAGCTAAAAAAAATTCATCTTTGAGGGAATATTCAAAACAAATTAATCCATGAAATTAAACGTTGTTATTAATATTTTGTCTTGGTTCAAAATGCTTTATTGTCTCCTTACATTGTGGTGGCAACAATTAAGAAAATGTATCCTCTAAATGTTCTTGATTCTAATTGAATTACATGATTTGCTAATGTTTTGGATCGTTCAAAGGTTGAATGTTATAACCACAGTTTTTAAAGTTTAGGTTTTCCTTACAGTATTTGTTGTATTATTAAAAAGAGCTTCTTGCATATAGGATATTTGTTAATTAGAGAGGAAAATTGGGTTTTCCTACTATAAGTAGACAAGCACTTCCCAAAGATGAGCACTGGAAAAAGACGGGTTTCCCACAAGTTTTTAACACCATTTTTCATGATAATACGTAATAGTTATATAATTTATTTTAAAACATATTGGAGTGCAAATCATGTATTTTGTAATGGTATTGCAAGGTTTAAATTAACATTCTTCGTCAGTGTCTGTAAAACTTCCGCTTGAATGTGTTTTGTTATTCTTAATAGATATTATTAGGAAACTATGGTTGTCTTTCATATTATCTTCACTTAAATTTATTATTTACATTTAATTCTTATTTAACATTTCAAGCTATAAGATGATTTAAGATTTAATCTTATTTACATGCTCTGAAAATGTCTAAACATAATATGATTTTGCGTAGAAAACACTAATTACGATTCTTCAATTTTTATGAGCAGCTGTTTCATTATATAACATAATGGAACTAACAGCTGATTCTTTTTCCACTAGGGAGAATCTTGGTATTAGTGTGAAAAGTCATTTATTAGTGAACAGAGCCTTCTAACTGATTGAGATGTTTAATACAAAAAAAATTAACTACAAGCCCCAGTTTTAATTACAAAACCACATACTGCACTGATTATAGATAAGTTAATACTTAAATCTAATAATCATTAGCCTAACTATGAAATTTTGTAGAAGTGGACTGTTAAGAGGGACTGGTGTGCACCAATCACATGCACCCATGAATTATCCAACCACTCCTACAAAGCTGCCATAGATTTTTTGTCGAACAGAGTAATAAAACTTAGCCTCTGTGCAATTACAGGTCAGATGAGAATGGTAACCTCAGTAGATTTAAATAGTTTTTCATTTTTTTGTTGGATGTTTTTATAAATTAAATTAGTTTCTTCTGCAACCTTTTATTTCCCTTAGTGTACCCTTATGCCCAGCAAGGTGCTCTAAGGCACATATGCCGATTTATATAAATTGGCCCTACTTTATTAGGTGTGTAGTTATTTAAGATGCCTCTAGAAAAATGTATTGAAGTTAGTTGTTAATTTTTAAAATAATAGCCTTAATTTTAAACGATTTTTTGTTTGAAGTAATATTACCATTTCATTTAAAAAATCAAGGAACTGAGCGTCTTCTTAAAAAATGGTGTAATGTACAAGATACGTATTTTGTATTTAATAGATTTAACACAAATTTCCAAGTAGCAGTTTGGTTGAAAAGCGCCAAAAATGAGTACCTTTGTTTATTATTGACATAAACACTGACAATTATTGTTTGTACTTTATTTGCTTTACATGTCTAAACTTAGAAATAAACTTAGAACTAAATATGATAACTTCCAGTATTGCAGGTCTACTACAGTAGTTAGTTTAAGGTTAAATTTCAAACTCAAGTATGTACAATTTATAATCCGAGAGTAAACCCATGCACTTTTGTTATTTTAAATTTTTTAGGTTAAGATGGTAAAAATTGATGTTTTAATATAGTAGAATTACACAATTAATTTTAATTGATAATATAAATTAATTCAATAATAAACCAGTCTCTAAATAGTTCGGTTGTGAACATTATGTTTTCTTCCATGTTGCTAATTACTCGATTTCTTAAATATTTATGAAAAAAAGTAGGAGGATGTATTTTTTGTCTCCTTAGAGCAGATGAGTAATTTTTTATTGTTATTTTAAAACACAATAGTGAACATAGAACATATTGTTAAGTAGCTATTGACAGCAAGAGCCTTGTACTTTTTATTTGATACAATGAAGGATACATCACTCATAAAAGCTTTCCTGAACCTTTTTTTGCGTAATGTAGATATAAAAAGGCATTTAATAGCTGACCTTGAAAATTCAAAACTAAAATTTTATTATTTCTAGATCTATTATCATTATTCATAATAGAGGTCCTAAGGAATTCAAGTGAATATTGAAATTTATAAAGTCATCGAAAGTGTGCGTTTTTATGTTTTATCATATCTATGACAAATGTCCAAAATCCTATTAACCTTTCAAACCTTCCATGTCATTAACAAACTTTAAAGAAAGAGATGAAATATAAAATCTTAATTCATGAAATGTTATTGTTACATATTCCGCTTATTGCTGTTAGGTTATGTGCCATCACATATCTAAATCTGATCTTACATTCCATCGAATTGTTAAATCATATAAAATGAATCGTGTTAATAAAATTTAAATGCATAATTATTTTTTAATTTTGAATCTTTCGGTGTTATCTAAGATTTTTGTTCACTGTAGTTTGTTAGACTTTATTATTCTTTTTACCAGGGGTTATCAGGTTTATCGGAGAACTTCCATTAAAACTTAATTTCAGCCAATTTCCAACATTACTAGGATATTCCAGGGAGATTATTCCTGGGTTATATAGTTTAAAACTGAAATATGCCTATCGGTGATCAATTGGTCATTTCGGACCATTTTATCTGTACTCGTGCAACGTTGTTAATATAATTCAGTCTTTAATATTTTTCATTTCTAACTTATGTTTATACTATACATTAATTGCTCAGCATGTTTTGCAAATGAATCTATTTAGGTGAAATATTAAGTTTTTCGGGATTAGAGTAGTAATTATGTTAAAATTGTTATGAAAAGTTAGAGCCATGATGCTATTATTCAGCTATTCATAGGCAGGTAATTTGAAGACAATGATAAGAATATTTTTACAGTGTTCTCTTGCACATTACTATTCGAATGGGTAACTATTAGAACTATTTGGGTTAGGATTCAGTGTTGTTAAAATTAATAAATTAAATTAAAATATTTTAACTATTTAAAAATAAACAGAAATTAATTAAGAAGCTCTATACAATTATTATATTGGAAAATATGTGTTATATTTCATATAAATAATTGTTTCGTCAGATTTATAGTAAGCTATAATAGTTTATAGCTAATTGTAGTGTACTGAGGCAAAACAATAGTACTAGTAATTTAAAAACATTTCCATAGTGCAAAAAACTACTAAGTAAAAGTAGTACTAGTCTTTTATAGTTATCATATTAACCTTCAGGTATTGTAAAAGGTGATTTAATCAAGCTTTAGTTATTGTTCATTAAATATTCAAATAGGCAATATTATATATCAGACTATTCAGGATGTTTTGATGTTTAAATTAATGTATAGTTTATTGAATTATATGCATAATACACATGCTGAAAATATATAGTTGTGATACAATTTGCCACTTTTGGTTGCTTGACAATTTTTTTATTTTCTAAAAGAAATTAAATTATTTTTATAAAGGTTGGAACTTTTGTTTGTTTTGCATCAAAAACCTTTCTATTTTTGCCTGTTGAGAAATAGTTTTGATTTTATTGATTCATTTTTAATGACTATTTACACATGTTGGCTGTTATGTACTGATAAAGACACACACACACACACACACACACACACACACACACACACACACACACACACACACACACACACACACACACACACACACACACACACACACAAATTATTTTTAAATCAAGTGTTCCAGAACTAGGTTAATTATTGAGTCTTGTAATGTCTAAATAAGATATTTTGGTTTGTATTTGGTTCAGGAATAATATGTGAAATGGTTGGTAGAGATTTCTAGACACCTTGTTTATATTTTTCACTTTGGCTTCCGAATTCTGTTAATGTAATGACTTAAATTACACCAATTTACAAGTTTAGGAAGACAATAATTCATCTCTAAGTTAAAGTAAATATTGTGTAATTAGTGGGGTCAAAGGAGAATGCTCTATGTTTTGTGTATGACATCGATGAATAACTAATGTCATTCTCATTAAAAGATAGCAAAGAGTGTGGCCAAAATCATTGTTATTTTCGGGCTCCATATTAATAAGAAAAACTTTATTATATTTTCTTATATACTCTGTACTGTTAAAATTACTTTAATTGTGGGTTCTCCCTTAGTTAATTGAAACTAATCTTCAAATGTTTCGTTTTGTTTACAAATATTTAATTCTATTAATATGAAATGTAACAAAGTTTACATCAGTTATTGCGTACGTATCAACAGTCAGTTAAGTTGTAGCAACAAATGTCTCGTGCCTACGGTGACTGATCTTTTACTTTGTAAATAAGAGAAGTGTGTCGTATTTAATTACACCGGGTAAGTTAGACGGCCAAGTTTGTAAGGGGTCAGTGAAGCAGACGTTCCAACTAGTAAGTTTAGTCACTATTCAATAGAGCGGCTTAACTTCGAACAATGCGAGAGAAGTCGTCTCGTGTCCGGGGGGTTTCCATGCGTAAGTAAAATCATATGAAAGCCATAACTACTATTGTTGTGTTTGACTGAAGCGGGTTGATGACCTTGCAGTGTACAGGTCCCGAGGATGTGGTAGTGACAGGCAGGTAGCGACTATGACGTGGGATCTCCACTTCGGAGTTTATTCTTAGCCCAGGGTCATCCTGGCCGTCACATGACTTTGGAAATTAGAGTTGTCAATTTTACAAAATCGAGTTAATTACAGCCTGTCCTGTATTTTTAATATATAAAAACGTTGGACTTAGACTATATGTCGTACCAAAAGCTCACCAGAACAGTGTACAAAAATATAGAAAATCATGATTGCAAATATTGTTTGCAACCGCGACATACGAAAACTCTTAATTATTTTACAACTGTAGAAGTTGTACGCCCTACTGTGCTGTACGCGAGCTATTACTATAATAAGATTATCGGATTATATATTTATCGTTGTAAACTCGTAATTAGTCAACACTATATGCGATGCGCTAGGCGTGTGGGAGAGTGATCCACCCGTTAGACCCGACTAATGTGTATGACAGACTATCGGGAAAGTACGCGAGGTACGTGCCAGACAGTGTTGTGGAATGGTCCCGGCTATAGATAGACGCCGCACCGCACTTCGGCAAACAACTACCCAGCCACCGTCCACCGTCTCTCCCACTCGACAAATTAGGGCAGTCTCCTCAACGATTACAAAACCGAACCGACCTGTAAAGTCGACGATGCTCATTAGGCTTTCATCACAATATGCTAAAAAATAGAATGTTACTTTAATATTGTATATTGAAATTTAACGAGTTCGATTAAAGCTAATTAAAACAATTAAATTGACCAGTTGAATCCCCGAAATCCAGTGGACTTGTCGGTGAATTCATCCATACAGGGTGTTCATTTGAAAATTTCAAATTCGTATTAAGAGACTTATAAGCTGCTCTAGTATCAAAATTTTGTAAACGGGAGTGTATAGCACTAATTGGGGAAACAAAAAAATGTAAGGGCATAGGGATGAGCACCCCCATTTTGAAATTATTTATTTGTTCCCCCAATTAGTACTATACACTCCCGGTTACAGAATTTTGATACCTGGGCTACAAGTCTTTTAATACGAGTTTGAAGTTTTCAAATGAACACTCTTTATTTTCAAATAAATGAAAAATAAATCATTACGAAGCTAATATACGAAATTGTATTTGTGTGGTTGGTTGTCAATTCATCACTGTACATATTATGCACTGGTTACATTACCAATACGCTATTGTTATGGCACTAAACCATAAATTGACTGTTTATGACATTACATAATAATGTGACAAGTGTAGAGATACTGAGATTGGTGGACCTAACAGTCTAGTATAACCCAGTAACAGGATAATCCATGAGTTGATAGCCAATATACGTTGTATAAAAGCACAACAAATTAACACAAAAAAGTAAATTGTTATAGTTAGAGTTATACGGTGGCATAACTAGGACTTTGGTTTGAGGTAGGGGGGGGGGAGTGAATTGATAGAAGAGAACATCACACCACGAATATAGAATAAATTTAAATTTTAAAAATTAGATAGACCTAATTCAAAGTGAAACGTTTAATTGCTGTATTTCAAATAAGATGAATTGCTATTATACATATATTTTTAAAAGATTGGGCTATTGCCAGGGTTTTATCAACCTCATTCCCCCTTAGTTATGCACTGCAGTAATAAGTTGTGTTTGCAACAATGATTTTTATTGTTTTGAATTGATTAAAAAAGGTTGTTTCAGGGTGTCGAATAGAGAGAGTTTTGTATTGAGACAATGTACGAGTGTTGTCTCCCCTCTGCACAATGATGATGATTTGGTGCAGAAAAGCGGTATTTTGTAAGCGGGAGGAAACTGAACGTTGCAACGAGTGTTTTGTATGAGGAAAACAGTAACTTTATTCACACTACGATTGATTAGTAGGAAAGGCAGCGTAGATAGTGGCAATTAAGTAGCTATCGTTCTGTGATTAAAGAATTAATATACAGATTTTCATATAATTTAAGAAGTACAATTGAACCAAGAAATACAATCCCTTAAAACATTTTTGGTCTATGAAATAGACGCGTAGTAATGCATTATAGGAAACCGGTATAGTTGTAACGTTGATATGTAGAATAAAACTGCACATATTATTGGCCTTAGAGTTACGATCAGACAAGTTGTCGAAATTTTGTTCAAAATGTAAACGATTTCGCTTTCGTATTAAAATGTGCGCTATAAGATTTTTCAATTACCTACAATGTTTCTGTGACAGTTCAGAGTTTGTTCGAAATATACTTACGCATAAATATTATTCTGAAAAGGTAACGTTATAGTTCATGCATAAAAAAGGTAATGCACATTCAAGATTGTTACACATATTTCATATTGTCGCAACGCTTTATTAGCAGACGTAATTGCTTTGATAGTACAACTATCGTTTTGTAAGATTTCAGTGGAGCGAGTCTCTTTCATCAGAATGTGTTTGATTTTCATATTCTGATTATATTAGGTGATAGAGTTATACATAGGGGGTTTTCATTTGTCATAATAAGAACTGTGAAACATAACATTCACATCATTTTAATTGTAGTGACTAATTTGAAATCAAGTTAATGAATGATTAGAGTAATGAGAAGTGGTATAGTATTGTAATAACGTGGGATGTTAGCTACCGTCGTGCCCGCGCCGATAATTCGTCAGTCTTTATTGTTATCTCTCCGGGTTGAGATAAGGCCAAGGTTGGCTGTAGAACATAGAGCAAACTGTCGTCTTTAATCTTCTCGTGTACAATATTGCAGATTAACCAGAGAAAGTATCGACTGTTGTTCCTTGCGTGAACACAAACAACTGTTATGTGTTATTATGTTGTTGAAATGGCAACCACTCTTTTACTTCGCGTTTACAGCAGTAATGACATTCTTTGCTGTAATAATGTGTAATGTTAAATTTCTTTAGATATGATGAACTACAAAAATATTCTGTTAAGTAATTTCTAACACAGTAATAGGTCTAGTCACAGGCATCTTTAAACCGTAAAGGTTTCTGCTTCTCGTAAATGACCGCACGGTCAACCTTATTAATTTTGAATTTTCATTCAAAAAGGCCTTTGATGTAAAGTTTTCTAAGAGTAAACCGAAAACAGTGGTATATAAAATCAGTTGAATAGGTCTGATTTTTTAATAATAACAATTTTAATTATACCTTTGCGTAGGACAAGCAGTTTGAATATTTCCCAGGGAGCTCTAGCCCACGACCGAGTTCCATAATGCAACGATGTATCCATAAAATACCAGTTAACTTGTCTATGTATTGGCTTTCTGGAATGTTGTTTGAAATATTAAAACTTGCGGAGTCTAACTTTATGTTAAGAGTGTATTACTATGTATGTACTTAGGCTATGCCACCAAACTAAATGAAAACACAGTCGGAGGAGACAGGCCCACAAATGACGGCAGGGTGTAGTTCAGCTTTACTAAGTGTATATAAAAGTGCAACAAATTTAATGAAATCTATGGGACACTGAGTTTTGATCAAATCAAGCTATCAATCTCTTCATAAGCTGTGTAGTCATCATCCACGTGCAACAAATAGTACAAATTTGAAGGACTTCTCTTCAGCGAAATAACTAACTTTGTATATTTAATTTCGCCATATTTTAACACAATTCGCGAATAAAACTGGAACTAACATACTTCCTTAGATAACTCCGTAATTTGCTCCTACTCTACGCAGACCGTGTTCTACTCCAAATCCTTAGATTTCCACAAAGTACATTTTGTTAAACAGTTGCTATAGATTCATAAATTTTTATGACATTAACAAACTTAAAGCATTCGGAAAGTGGCCAATTTGATCGCGACTAGCATTTTTGGTATTAATGTTGTTCGTTCATGTCGCAACGTAGACGAGAGACGCTCCCACCCTGTACAGTTAGTTTGTAATGAAATGATCCTGGGTTTTGGTATCCACAAATATCTGTCGTGGACTTTTATGAAATTTTTAATTTTAAGGGGTCGAATTAAGTACGTACCCAAAAGTTAATCAGTTTTGAATGCGTATATATTTTTGTACGCAAGCAAATTCAATTAAAAACGATAACAGAATGAAAATCTTTTGGTATTTTACCAGCAGTAATCTGGTAGTCTCGTATATGTTCAAGTCGTATCTATAAAATAAGATCTTCCACACTCCATAACTCCATAACCATAACAGTAGAGTAAAGCGGTCTAAATTTGTGACAGACTTCCCTTAACCAAAACGAAATCTCAGTGTGGAGCCAATTTTAAACGGATCCTAGTTAAATATACCGAATTCGTGAAGACATACTTGGAGTATTGCTATAACTGCTAGCAGATACAGAACTTGCAAAATGAATAACTCCGTACTAGTTGTATTATACTGTAGCAAATTGGTTCTGTAATTTCAGGGTCGATAGTGTATTTAATTCGGTTTAATAATTTAATACATTAACATACTAATAATAGTACATTAGTAATTAGTACATATTGAAATAATATGAGTATAAAATATAGGCTAAGTGCATCTATTTTAAAAACATATTTTAAAATATTAATGGCAAGAGAAACTTATTGTCATATGTATTTATATTATTGTATATTGTTATATATAGTCATTTATGACAATGAGTTTCTCTTCCCATTAATATTTTAAAATATGTTTTTAAAATAGATGCACTTATATTTTATACTCATATTATTTCAATCATTTATATACAGAATTGCAATAACGTGGGATGGTAGCTACCGTCGTGTCCGCGTCGATAATTCGTCAGTCTTTATTGTTATCTCTCCGGGTTGAGATAATGAATATCTCAATATAAATATAATGAAGATTAAAGACAACAGTTTGCTCTATGCTCTACCACCAACCTTGGCCTTATCTCAACCCGGAGAGATAATAATAAAGACTGACGAATTATCGGCGCGGACACGACGGTAGCTACCATCCCACGTTATTACAATTCTATATCACTTCTCATTACTCTAATCATTCATTAACTTGAATATATATATATATACACACATTAAATTGTATAAATGGCAATAGCCTTATTTAATTACAATAAACATTGAATCGCAAAAAGTACTTGCTCCGCCGGGAGGCGAACCCGGATCTCTCACTTGCCGGGTGAATGTGCTACCATTACACCACAGAGCGCTCACTTTTTCCGATTCAATTATTTTGTATTTGGCCGTATCTGTCACATATTCGTTTAAATAAGCAAACTAACATATGATCGGAAGACCAAATACCTGTCAAACGACTTTTATTTACATTAAATTGTATAAATGGCAATAGCCTTATTTAATTACAATAAACATTGAATCGCAAAAAGTACTTGCTCCGCCGGGAGTCGAGCCCGGATCTCTCACTTGCCGGGTGAATGTGCTACCATTACACCACAGAGCGCTCACTTTTTCCGATTCAATTATTTTGTATTTGGCCGTATCTGTCACATATGCGTTTAAATAAGCAAACTAACATATGATCGGAAGACCAAATACCTGTCAAACGACTTTTATTTACATTAAATTGTATAAATGGCAATAGCCTTATTTAATTACAATAAACATTGAATCGCAAAAAGTACTTGCTTTATATATATATATTATATATATATATATATATATATATATATATATATATATAGTGTTCTGAAACACTGGGTATTGTTATTATTATTCTGATTCATAGCGAAAGCTAACCCTGCTAAACTTGGCCTTCAAGTTTGTGTGTTGAGATTAGCAACTTCCATAAGTATTAAGACAGTTAATTAAATTTTTGTTCTGATTACATGCTATTCGTTATGTTCTATTTTGTAATTTAAATGTAAAAGTGGATAATCATATCAATCGTTACAAATACTAGCTGTTACCCGCGGCTTCAATCCCAATACCACGCTATATGTTGCCTCATAGAGATATTAGTTATAGATATACTTGACTTAGTTGATTACATGTTGTCGATATAGCAATACGAAACTCTAACTTGTTTAATTTCTACTTGTTGAAAATACGCAGAAGCCATTTTGTAAATTTTACGTAGAAAAACTATATGATATATATGTTAACTCCATGTGACAACCCTTATAAGAGAGCATCGTATCATCTTATTGTTAATGCTATAATAAGCGAAAAGCTAATCATTACAGTCAGTTGCTAAAACCTCATGCAATCTATTATCACAACGAATGTCGGGGCTGTGAGGATTAAATGAAAGCATTTAATTGGTTCGCAAATAATGCAAACCTTAATGCAAACCTCCTTATATGCCATCTCATTGTTTTATAATAATTTACGGAAGAGCAAAGGAAGGTCAGTGGTCAAAATAAGTTCATCCACCCGTTAGTAATGTTTCTGATAAAAAATTGAATTCCATTATTGAATCGCTCTGTATACGTTATGTAGTCTATAGTTGTGTAATATTTAATCTTTTATATGTAACAAGTTTTCCTTAATTTAGAAATTTATACAATTCCTTGTGAATTTTGTACACTGTTTTATTGCCAAGAGAATTCGAAATTGTCAGTGGGCATATAATGAATAGTACAATAAATATATTAAAATCAATAAATATTCCTCTTAATAATTTAAGAGGTCAACTACAAGAATGAAACCAGTGTACGTCAACACATGAAAGTTACAAAATACAAATTTCTCACACATAATTTCAATTTATCAAACACGCAAGAGTAATGGTTATTAATGAGTTAATGAGAACAGGGACGGATTTTTGAAATAAAAATTATTTTACTATGGAAGTTTTTAAACTTGTGCTTTGACTAATTTAGTAGAATTGTCTCTAGAATAATCGACAGAGTGTTGTACCAAAGCCTCCATCACCAATTGTTAATGAATAAAATTCGATTTCTGTCTGTCTCTACGCACGTTTAGTACGAACGAGGTCACCTAGGCCCTAGAGGGTTGACGTACGGTGTGAAACTATTTTTACTACGTATAAAACACTATTGAAAATTGTAATCAGTTGTCCTTTAGAAATTTGGATATCTGTCTCTCTAAAACAGACTCTAGCTACATTGATCATATGGATGTTAGTTACAAGAGAGGGAAAATAAACAAATTTGTAAACTGACTCATTGTGCAGATCAATCGTTGATATTTTCCAGTAACCCATCAACACGTGACGGAGTTACTGAGTGAAATTACATAGTTTCATACAAATGAATATTTTAGATTAACCAGCAATGCCATTTTTATAACCGTTTTTACGGTTTTAAGTTAATTGGGATTCTGACGAAAATTAAATACACAGTATGGATCTCGTGTATGGCAGTTCAAAAGTTAACTTACTACTTTCTTGTCTAACCAACTTTGTGAAGACCTTGGGTCTTGAAATTAGGAACATAGTTGAGATCTGGATAACAGAGCGATAATGTGCAAATTACTGCTTTGCCTAGTAGACACCCGTTTATACTTTCCTAGGATGGTGCACTGTAGAAGAAATAACTTCTGTAAAGTACTGCCCTTTTCACTGTTTTCTGCGAGTGTATGAAATTGTTGAGAGGATACACGGTCAGGACGATTTATTTAAATAGATACACGCCGAGTAAAGTGCTGAGCGTTAAGCGCAGTTTCTCTCACCAGTTGACGATAACCGATTTCTGTCCTTGTGTGTCTGTCCGTATAACTTACACGATAACTTAATAAATACTACATAGTAATTGAAAATGGTGCACATTGATCCATTGGATGCCGCAAGCAACGTCCTCTGCGGGGCGAAGTCTCCTACGCTCGGCTGAAGACTACGTTCGTTTAATCCTGTATTACATTTTCCAATTTGTGTTAAACTAATATTAGTTTTAAATCTTGTTATCATGACATAATTGGAAATGTAGTTTTATACTGTTTAAAAAGTATTATATTTTAAGTTATGTATTATAATAATTACTTAATATTAATTATTATAAATTGTGTTAGCTTCTGTTCATAATATCATGGTATATGTAGAATTTCGTACATTAACAAGAATTAATTTATAATCTATATATATAAAAATGAATGTTTGTATGTTTGTCCTTTATGGAATCGTGAACTATTGGACCGATCATGATGAAAATTTGTACGTATATGTATTTTTCCACGGAGAAGGTTTATAAGCTATGCCCATCCCTTTCCCGATTCAGGATTCCGCCCCACTGGTTACAGAAATACCCATAAGAAATGCATTGCAGCAAACATATGTTAACGTCTTTTCAAATTTTTAATCAGCTGTTCTTTGTAAACATATATTACACTTATAGTTTTAAAGCATAGAGTAAGCTTAAGAGAAACGACAAATTTTGTTTAAACTGTTTTTGCAATCACTGTTAAACATAGACTTTACTATCCAGATAATACAATTCAAATTTGACGTAAAAATTCACCTTTAACTGCAATATTTATTTAATATAAACCATGCTCATGCTTGATCAGAAGAGTAATGCAGATATCATAATTACTATCTTACGTTGGCTACAAATATAAAGAATGTTATAAAATCAACCTTAGTTGTTTTTTTTTTGACAGAAGTATGGTTCTCAAAACTCCGTGTGTACATATTCTCTCGATCGAGACAACAAAGCAAGCTCAATCGTGGCATCGGAGATATAACTAATTTAATCTAAAATTTATTATAGTAAAAAAAAAATTTACTAAGTAATATAAGGACTTCGGTTCTTAAGATTTGCGTGCGAAGCCGTGGGTAACAGCTAGATAGAGGCAGGAATATGGTACATACCTTCATAATACGCCCAAGAGGCTCACGATGGAACGACTATCAATTATCTCAGCAATGTTTAGAATGTGATAGAAAAAGAATAAGTGAATATAGTGTACTGTTTTCAACGGGAAATTGCGTGCGAAGCCGCGGGCAACTTTTGCAAAAAATTATTGAAATGCGCAGCAAAGCGCGCCGGGCCCGCTAGTCAATATATAAATAAAACTGTAATTTTTGATATTTAATAAGTTAGAACACTTTATATAAGCAATCAAAAACTATTTTTTCATAGGTGTTGCATCGGCAGTCTTGTGGTTTGCGCTTTCACACGAATAGACCCCGGCCGCGGTGTATAAAATAGACTGCTCAATTAAATCTGTGTTAAAAATTAAACGTTTAAATAGTGTTTTACAAAATTACACGCCCAAGATAATGTCATTAAAAGCTTAATAACGCGACCAATGTCGAATTTTGAAACCATCCAGTCAAGAATAAGACTTAAAATGATAATTTAATAACTCGTTTCATATAATTCTGAAGTTCTATAATTATATACTCAAAGCAAGTACACTTTTACCAATTCTTTATTAAAATTTGGTATTTTACAAGTTTCCGAGCTATGAATTTTCAGAGTTGCATTTTCATAGAAAATCGGTAATAATCGGTATCCTTTTCATTCTTACCGACATTAATATCCAGAAGTTATTATTTGTAAATAATTTGCTACATATATCTAAAAGCTGAAAAAAATAAACTAAATTTCCTAGATAATATAAGATATTTATTGACCACTAAGAAATTACTAAAATTACAATAGATCTCGTCAACAATTATAACAATACTAATACTACAAACATCAGTGGTACTCAGGTAATGAGAATAATAAAAACGACAGTGCTAAGTAACAATTTAAATGAACATTAATCGAGGCTTAGATAAAACAAGTTTGGTAACAAAGAACAGATAGCAAATAACTAAAACCAAATATTAAAATTAGAAACATGCCTTATTAAATTGGAAACCGATTTCACATTCTAGAAAATCTTAAACAGAATATATCGACTGTATTATAAGCCAATTAAATAATCTGTCAGAGAAAATCTATCCATGTAATTTCTATCAGGCATAACTTATTCCACAAGTTTACAGTGAGTATATTGTAAGAGTTTTGTCTCCTTGTCAATCTATATCTTTTTATATCAATTTTATTTCTGAGTCTAGTATTGTGGAGATGGACATCAGACCTGGACTTAAAACTATCAATAGCTTTTCTCACAATCTTAATTTTTTCATAAATATAAAAACTGATAACTGTCAGAATTCCTTTTTCCACAAAAATAAGATGGCTTTCTTTCCCCATATTAAAACATTACCAATTCCTTTCTTCAACCTCACACAATCAAGCCATACCTCTCTCAAAAAGCTTTATAGGCCATTCTTAAATAAACCTTAAATAAAACTACATAGTAAAAATATAATTAGATAACTTCTTACACAGAAACTTAATATGAAATTTTCATGTTAAATTACAATCAATGTAACAATGTACAATAATGATACCCAACAAATGTACATTCTTAGAATATTTATCAAATAGATATGCATTATTCAATGATATAATCATCTTTTTAGTTTTTCACCATTTAAAAACAGACCATTGACTGTAAACCAGTTAACAGATATGTTGGGAGATATGTCAAAACTCTCCTGAGATATGCGTTCAAGAGCATGAACGTTATTGTGGCAAGAAACCAAAAAGGTATCATCTGCATATACAGTGGAAAACAATCCACATTACAAAATATCATTAATTAAAATTTAAAAGTACTGTACACTGTCCCTACAGTAATGTCACTCCCGTTGTTGTTTGTTCGTTTGTGGTTAGTGGTTAGCGTGTAAATTTGAGTATCCGTAGTTTTTGATCCGAGAGTAGTAATAGTTAATATGTATGCAGTGGTTCAGAATCTTCAGTTACAATAACTGAAATAAAAATGTAATACATTTGTATCCTAATTATTACTGTAATGATATAGTCAACAGAAATCCTGCTCACTTATTAAACGCATATAAATAGCTTGTTAGTATTGCTTACTTATTATAAGCGCATCACATAACTACGAGAGAGAGGTAGGTAGATAAAACTAATTTTCATAGTATAGACAGAAAAGTGTGCAACGTAAAAGATTAAATTCTTTTCTTTTCCTCTCCTTGTATACACGGAGAAAATACTATTTTAACTCCTGTATACGAAAACAAACGTGCTTTGACTAGTACTTGGGTGGAAAATAATATTAACCTGGGAGGATGGTTACTTAAACATAACATTAATAAAGACTTCCGCATGGCTCTATTATGAATACAGGTACATGTGCATTATTTTATCGAAATATCATTGGTTATTTAGCTGAGGATAAGCATGTTATAATTGACTATTAACGGGGAGAGAGGGGGATAAAATTCCGAATGGCTGACTCTATACATCCTAAAAATAAACAAATTTTTAATTATTAATAATTAAGTTCATATTTGATTTTATAAAATTAATGACATATTTTACTATGGTATATTGTAAACCTTAGTCTGGTTGCTCTAAAATCTTGGACCAAAAAAAGTATACATCGACTTAATGGTTTAAATATTCGTAAAAAGTCGATAAAATATTACATTTTAATATGAGGTGTAACTAAAAAAAGGATCCTAATTTTATACTCCTTACTCTTTGGGTTAAAAACTTTAGTAGTCCTATGCATTTAGTTAAATTAAACTTAAATTCTGTTATTGATATTGGTTTTCTTAAATAATAAACAATTTTTGAAGTGACTTGATTTCAGTTAGAAACAGCTGTACAGTTACATTAACAGTTTTAGAAACAAATAATGAAAGGTGGTTAGATCATTCTTGAAAATTTAATTAAAATATACACTAACATTTTTGACATCTCTCAGGAATGCAGTATTTACGTGTTGAGTGGGAAGGTACTTTATATAATATTTATTACAAAGTTATTGCACATACAGTACATAATTGCTCGTCAGTGTTATAAACTCAGTCTCTAGGCAAGAAAGTAGAAGATGTGGATTTATCACAAAATGTAGGCTAATCTGAATAGATGACTTAATTAAACAAGAATGTTCTCAAGCACCTCTCACCGATATCCGCAAGCTTCTTAGTTGAGAGAACAGCTGTTATAGTTACTCACCAGTGCATTGAATTGTTTTCCTCGTTTTTTGTTGACTGTAACAAATTAGTCAACTTTACAGGATACAATGAGGATTTTGAAATTTACAAATAGTATAAATCTCATGTTAAATGGCTATTCTACACTAGTAATAATAGATATTAAAATATTTGGTGTATTAGCTAGGAACAAAGATTACAACTCTGAATCATGTCCGAATCAAAGAACCAACACTTAATGTTTTTTTCAAACGTCTTTGTTTGGGAAGTATACAACACTTCCGCAGCACCCCCTGAAAAGTAATGCCTCTCTCCCAGAAAATATGCTCTGGGGCCGCTTCTGTTCTGATACAAGTGAGTTAGAATTTTCGAGTCCAGTATTATTCAGATATGGTGATAAGATTATTGTGTAACGTGTTAAGTGAGACAGGTCAATATACTGTTTAGATACTTGCACAAACCTGCAGCACTGACCGACTCAGTTTGGGGTACAATTTAAGCTTGCTCCTTCTCAAAAAATGTGGTTTGAAACCGCTAGTGTACTTATACAAGTGGGTTCGGAATACAATTGTATATCCGAGTTAAATACTGTTCACATATGATAATCATGTCATTGTGTAAGTCAAGACTTGTCAATACACTACAGCAATTGATTTGTACGCGCATAAAACTGCAAACCTGGGCCATTAGGTGTTATAAATATTACATTTAGCACGGATAAACCAGTAGTGAATGTTCTCAATCAGTAATTATTTGCATAGACGATCATGGGTATTCGTGTACGATAACTATTTATTCTGTACGAAATTTTACAGGTAATAATCAATAATTAATAATAATTAATTAAAATAATCACTTTATTTAACAAGCTTTGCACATTTTGTATAGAGACATAAGTATGCTCTATGGAATTTTTAATCTAGAATTTCTTTGTTAAAATAGAAAAATAAAAATAGAAACGTCAACATTTTGGCAAAGTCAAATTCTATAATTATTATCTTTAGAGTTTTAATGGTAAAGTTAACTATTATTTACTGCCACTGTACCAAACAAATCTTACAATATTATAATTAATTTTGTAAATATAATCTAATACTAATTCAGTAGGTATAAATAAGTTATTGTTTTTCATAATTTAGGATGTTTCTTATTGTTATATTGTTCTCTTTCTAAGAGAAGAATAATATGTTTCGAGGAACAGAATCTCTCCTCTTCGTTAGCTGTCAAAAACTTCTCCCATAACGCTAAAAAATAACTTAAATGAATATACCATGTGTGGATTATCTTACCAAAGTAACTCGTATTTTACGACAGAACAAGTTGTACGTCATCATACTTTAAGCATATACACCTGAGGCCTATGACAGAGAGAAGTAGTGTAAACCGTAACACTGCACAATACACACAGATAAGAGATTGAGGAAAATTTTACGCTTTAAGAAGAGCAAGGATGGCATTCATCGAAACGTGTTCTATTCTTATAACTTATTATAACGCATTAAACCCTTTAAAATTAACCAGCAATAATATATTTTAATCATAGAAATATTTCCCCAGCAATATAAGGTTATTTCTCTCCAGGGCGATGGAAAAAGTGTTTACGCGTTATATAAGGTAGTGGCATTCTTCAATTAAATTAAATCTCAATCATTCATTGGAATCATTAATCGTTCGAGTCTCGAATACATAACGAAGTTTTCTTTCTGTGGAAAAGAACTGGAATCGTATATCAAAGGTAAAGTTAAGATTGGTGACATTTTTGAATGAGGATCACGGTTGAGTAGAGTACTGGTAGAAAACGCAGCAACAGCAAGAGTGGAAACGGCATGCAGCAGGCCGTGAGTGTGTGATGTTTGGCACGATGCGGACCGCCGTTTGGCAACAACACACATCGCCACAATTTATACCTCGGCCTCTATCCCGTGCCGATGTACATCTACTCGCCTGACCACCGTTCCAACACATACTATCGCACTTCCTTCATCTATTCTATTGTACTCTTCATCGTAACATCGGCACGTGTTATACCTCGGCCTCTATCCCGTGCCGATGTACATCTACTCGCCTGACCACCGTTCCAACTGTAGATCACTAGAAATTGACTTGCCAGACAGTGGACTGTTCACCAACAGTTTGTTATGTGTGATCGGGATATTCGGCCTACAGCCGACTGGCCGAACGCTGCTAATAGAGCAGAGCAGTCTCTGCATTGCTAAACAGTAACTACATATTGAAGAGGTCGACGAACATCGACTGGGGTCACGAGTTGTCAACCACTGCTACTTTGTAACAGTTGATCAATAAAATAAAATATATACACCTATCAAATAAGAGTCAACGTCACTTGTTGGTTTCCACACGTGCCGAATAGTTTTTAATCGAATATAAATATGAATGGGCGCCATTAAAAATTGTTAATGTTTTGGAAGCATACAGTTCTAGTCTTATGTATTATTTATGTATTTATTCATGAGGCAAGATTTTTGTAACTTCAAGTTTTTAGTTACTATTCAACTGTATTCCACACTATATTCTGTATGTAACTAAATTGTCCAAAACTTATTATTTTGTATTTTGTATTAGAAATCATTACATCACTATCAAAACAACACATGATTTAGTCTCCAGTTAAGTACCATTAGCTCACGGCAATATTATAGAGGTTGTCCTGTTCCTCCAATGGAAGTGGCGCTTGCTCCTCGTGATCATCACAGACTAGAGGGGGTTTTAAATGGCGTTTCACTAATAAGACACCACCAGCTTCGATACCATTAGCTGACGGGAATAGTAATTGACAGTGGATTCCGAACTCCTATTATATGCGCAGAAGACAAATCTTAAGTGTACCCTTTGAGTATACAAGTAGAACTGACTGTTAGTTCTGTATTGTACCAAGAACCCGGAAGAAATAAAGTGATATCGGCATTACCACTGTTCAAATTAATTTTGTTTCAATTGATCGTATCGTGATTTAAGCTTCCACTATCCAGATAGATTCTACGTAAGTTGATTTACCGGAAAGTGATGAAAGTTTCTGTAAAGTCAGTTCAACACTCTCTTCGGTGGCATACAAAGGGTTCCGACGTTGTAGACATCTCTCTCACACACCCTCTCTTTGGCGAACAGACGTATGTACGTTTGAAAATGTGTGACATCTTCATTATAATTTTATATATTCGTTGAGATAAAAGTTCAAGGAGAAAATTCGTAAAATACGCCTCTAGTTTCTGGATGCAACTATAACCTTAACAATGAGAAAAAGTTAGATTAATTGTGTCGTAGTGTTGAACACAAAATAGATGCAAAAGGATGGTCATGATTGAAATGCGACATGAAAAGGGTTTACGAGATCTATTATCGGTCTTTTTGAAAAATGCACAAAACGAATATAAAAGATATTGTTCGAATAAACTGTCCAACCAGTTCTTAAAGGAGGTTATATTTATTTGAAAAATATAAAATTAAATATTAATTTAAGAACTTATTTTTTTTACAAAACTTTGATTTTTAAAACGTTATATAACATCTTTATTCCATGTTTTTTTGAAAATTTATAATTTCGGAACTGTTATTACCTAATCTTCCAAAAGGAGATGTTGATTTCATCCCCTTTTCCAGTCTATTGAATATAATATGATATGTATATTTCCCCCCAAGTCTTAGTTGCATACGCCACAAGGTTTTCATACAGACTTTTTACTGGTATAAAATAATATTTATAGCCAAAATAGTGGACAGCAAGTTATTTTACACCATTTTATATTTCAGAAATTTAAAAAAGGTTCAATTAAAACTCTTTGTAGTTATAATGACGGAGATTCGCAGATAACACTTCTTTCTTTAATTATAAGAGCAAGAGACCAAAATAATCCAAAACCGTAGTTAAAACAAAAGGTACTTAGGGTACGTTATGAACATTCTTTTTACATTGTATATATACACATAGGAAAAAATATCCTTAATATTGAATAAATACATTTTGACAGCACCAAAAAGTAAATAACAATGTATTGCAATTGGTGTGTAAATATTGTATTTATTAAAATAGAACTACTACATACTTGAATTGAAATGTGTTCTTATACACATGTTTATATAACCTTTCATTTTGAAGAATTATAAAGTAATTTAAATAAATATTAATGGGCAAAACAGAGATATTTTATACGAAGGCATATTGTAATATAAAGGGGATAGGGCTCCCCTATGAATTAAAATATAATAATTATTAATCATATGATGAGTCAGTGCTATTGGATTTTATATTGTTGACAATACTCGTATATTACACCTACATGTATAGAATATTGTGCGTATGTATATATATATATATATATATATATATATACATATATACATACGCACATATATACATACGTATATATATATATATAAAACTCAGTCCTGACGTATTGTGTCATTTAATGTATTATTGCATTATATGATTAATTTGCTTATACTGTTAATAAATACATGGTTTGTTAGTAAAAAACCTTTGGGTTCCATAAAAATATGAAAACACTTGCTGTTTTAAAACTATTTATGGCATATTGTTTTTAATTTTCTTTATTATAGAAGGATAATGCTTGCATAAAATGTTTGTAGGGTAGGCCTAGCTTCAAAAGATTTTTTGAATATATTTTCCATTTTATTTGTATTATTGACGCCCTTAAACCAATTTTAGAGATATTGACGACTTGTTATGCGACATCCTATGTATAAATGCTGTACATAGATATCGTGTAGTGGTAATGACAGTATTCTAACATATGAATCGTCAATTCATAAAACAAGTCGCTTTATAAACGGTCTCTCATATACTATTAAACTACTTATAATCATTACACACATGACAAAATAATCTAGCGTAAAATATTTGCTTCAATTACACTTTTTATATTATTGATTATGTAATGCTATAGTATTGTAGTATTGCATTTTCAGGTTAAAAATAATAATTTTAGGAATATTAAAAACGATCGAGGTAGAATTGATGAGCGGATGTGAGAGACTATCTGAATGTTTTAATTGTTTTACAAACAGGAAGTTAATGCAAATTCATAATTAAAATTATAGTGAAAGTTGGATAGTGATTAGTGATGAGTGTTAGGGCTTGTTCACATGAGCGCGACGTGTCGCGCGACACGCCGCGCGACAGAAAAATGGATTCGTACACATTCGGCGGCCGAATGAGCGGCAGAACGGGCGGCCGACAACTAGTGCACTGCCGGTATGGAAGTGGAAGAGGCAACATGTCTCTATATTTTGTACTGGTGTATTGCTCTAAATATAAAACTAGTACTTACCCAACTGCTTTTTCTCTTCAACTGTGCTTTCAGTTTTAGAAAATATATCTACAACTTCCTCCCACGCAGATCTCTTTAAAACCCTGTTCTTGTAATCTGGACTTTCAAGATCCCACAATACTCTTCTCTTTTCAATTTCATCAATAAAACTTTCGGTGTCAAATGGGTCTTGCTCCATCTCCATATTCACTCACCAATATCACTCACTGGACTCGGCGTGTGTACGCTCCAATACAAAACAAGCAACTGAAGCCGCGCTAAAGTCGCGCGGTTGACGCGTATACTACGAGTCGCGCGACACAACTAGCGGCAGGTTCAGCGGCGCGGCGCCATGTGTATGCTGCCATAGTTATATGTTGTCTTTTAGTCGCGCGACGTGTCGCGCGGCACAAGTCGCGCGACACGTCGCGCTCATGTGAACAAGCCCTTAGAAGAACGTGCTCAGTAATGTGCGGCGATGACGATGACGATGACAGGGTTAGCTGAGGTTGTGGGAAGGGGCTCATTATACGCGGAGAGTAAGGAGTAGCGAGACTCGGGGCACAACAGCCCCGATCTGTGTTCCAGCAAGAATACAAATTTTCACTAAACTAGATCTCTAACTACATTGTCCCTAGTTTATTTTTAATTGCGTTTATATTCAAAATATACATCACTTATATTATTGAAACTTGTTTTGAATTTGTACTGCATTATTTAGTTAACTTATTACTAACTAAAACTCACTTCGATAATATGTTTAATAGTTAGGCGACCAGTTACCGTGTGCCATAACTTACTCATGTACTTTGTTCAATCAGTAAGGACAGTTAGACGACCAGTAGACACCGTTTCTCTGCAATGTCATAACTTGTTCATGTGCTCTGTTCAATTAGTAATGGCGGTTAGAGGACTAGATGATTAGCAGACTCGGTGAACTGTACAACTTTTTATTAATTGTAGTACTTACTCAGAATTCTAATTATGAAACTTGTATAGCTATACTGCACCTAGATAATTAACTGCAGGCCACATCAATTTGATCAGGCACCGCTATGGAAATGTTTTATGACACCATTGTTTACTGATGGGTGGGTAGTGCTGTCAGTATTGTTTAAAATACCCCGGATTTAGGATCATAGGTGATGTCAGCAGTGGTGATGTTGACGCCTTTCATGTCTCGACCTGATCTGGCAGCTTATTGTAGCAACATTAGCTTTTTAGTCAGATATATGTATACGAACACCGTTCATAGTCAGGTGAATTGTGTATTCTGATTGTCAAATGATTGTTGATTGCTCCGTAGTCAGCAGTGGTTGATGGGTCGGCGCCCGACATATCACGACCTGACCTGGGAGCTCCACTCGGGTTACGTGATGTGATAAGTGTGCCGCTTGCCAGCCGCCAGCCGGATGTCATAGTTTCTTGTATATCGGGCCGAGCCTCTTCCCTTGTCTTCATTTTTACATTTTATAAATCGGGTACTATTCGATGTTCTATACAGCATTTAGGGTTTTTGTTACAAAATATATTCATGTTATTTTAGATGATTTATTATTTTCCAAGATGTTTTATCTTCCTGACACTGACAGTTGAATTATCAATATTAAATCAATTAAAAATTGTCTACACTTATTGAAAGTACAGATGTTGTGCAAACTTATATTATGTGTCTACATTAACGTCATCTTGATTGTATACAATCAGGCCACCATTGCTGTTTTTTTGTTTTATATTTTCACAAGTTTTTTGGTTACTATTATTGTTTCTCAATAGCCCTGGTTACGTGATGTAAAAAAAATCTCGCCCCTATTGCACATATACACCACTTGGGTAAAGACAAGGCACTGACCCTTTATGCAATTCATTAAAGTGAGTGTCAATTTAATGTTGTCCACTGAGTTTTCAACCTATATAAATAACTATTTTACTGTACTTGCGAATAGGATGAGTACGTATTAATACATTGTGATCTGCATGGTTAGACGAGGTTGAAACATTGTTCAGAATGAAACGAACGTCGTCGTTCAAATCTAAATTTGCCAGAAACCTGACATGAAGCTCAACAAAGCAAACGGTACTGTACCTGTTTGTCTCGGCCCCAGCACATAAATTAAGTTTTCTTGTTGTTTCGCGTCTTTTATAGTTGTACGTCTTCTCCTTCTCCTTTTACGTACTTTCTTACTTTACCTTTCTCTATAAGATTTTTGTTCCATTTGTCCTTCAGGAAACATTAGTATTTTTCTATATAAATTGTTTTTGTTGTTTTAGGAATACTAGCCGCTTTATGTATATTTTACGACATTTATTTTGTATTGATTAATAACAATATGTATTATTTTCTGTATTAGCTTAATATTGTTTGTGGCTGCTTTCCTCGTCTAAAATAATTTGTAAAGGTATCTAGTGAAATTCAGAAACTTATGACATTTTACCACTTAACGTTTGAGTAACCCTTTCGGAGTAATCTTGGTATTACATTTAAAGAATATAAAATATAAATATAGCAGTAATATTTCACGAGCCATGAAATCTGCAATGTGTGTATTAATGAAGTTTCAGTTTTAAAACGGTGAGGTTTATATTGATAATCGAATGTCTAGAAAAGTTTAATTATATAAATGGTTGGTGAGCGTTGTAAAACCACAATTAAATATAAATCTAATGAACCCATCGTGCTGTTATAACTAAAACGAGTCCTCAACACTTACTAGAGGGGCTAGAGTAAAACTTTTTTTATTATAATATGAAAATTAGGTTTTAGTTCATTCTCCAGAAAACTATTATTTATAATTAAACCGTTATAAGAACATTTTTCATTTTAGGTCCATTGACAATTATTGACTAGAAACTCCACAGATGGCCGGAGCTCCATAAGTTTGTACTGTAGAACCTCGTAACTCTTACACGCCCTCTCACGTCAGTCGTGTCATACAATACGTTGCTACCACATTGTGTCTGTACTTATTAGCACGTTTATATGTGGAGACTCACACGTATATTTGGAGATTCACACGCCCTCTCATGTCAGTCGTGTCATACAATACGTTGGTACCACATTGTGTCTGTACTTATCAGCACGTTTATATGTGGAGACTCACACGTGGAGATTCACACGCCCTCTCATGTCAGTCGTGTCATACAATACGTTGCTACCACATTGTGTCTGTACTTATTAGCACGTTTATATGTGGAGACTCACACGTATATTTGGAGACTCACACGCCCTCTCATGTCAGTCGTGTCATACAATACGTCGCTACGACATTGTGTCTGTACTTATCAGCACGTTTATATGTGGAGACTCACACGTATATTTGGAGACTCACACGCCCACTCACGTCAGCCCTGTCATACAATACGTCGCTACGACATTGTGTCTGTACTTATCAGCACGTTTATATGTGGAGACTCACACGTATATTTGGAGACTCACACGCCCACTCACGTCAGCCCTGTCATACAATACGTCGCTACGACATTGTGTCTGTACTTATCAGCACGTTTATATGTGGAGACTCACACGTATATTTGGAGACTCACACGCCCACTCACGTCAGCCCTGTCATACAATACGTCGCTACGACATTGTGTCTGTACTTATCAGCACGTTTATATGTGGAGACTCACACGTATATTTGGAGACTCACACGCCCACTCACGTCAGCCCTGTCATACAATACGTCGCTACGACATTGTGTCTGTATTTATCAACACGTTTATATGTGGAGACTCACACGTATATTTGGAGACTCACACGCCCACTCACGTCAGCCCTGTCATACAATACGTCGCTACGACATTGTGTCTGTATTTATCAACACGTTTATATGATATGAATGATAAAATATAATTTGTGGAGACTCTCACACGCCCTCTCACGTCAGCTGTGTCATACAATATGTTGCTACCACATTATGTATGTACTTATCAACACGTTTATATGATAAAATGTTTTAGGTTTATTAATAGTTTAAATTGTTCAAAATGTAGTTTTTACGGATATGTGACTGACTTCATCAAATTCATATTTTTATAAATACAGAGATAATAAGACTTTGTGTTGACGAGTGACTTTGGCCCAAATCAAAATCAAATTTGCAAAATGTTCCATTGGGTCTCCGCACTATTGAAATACTTTGACCAATCTTGCGTGTCCTTCAGGTGCAAAAGCAAATTTTGTTAATAACATATCAAGATTGCATTGGACAATACAATGTTTGTGGAGGACTACGACTGCTGCTGCGGCTCGACTCTCCGCACCGCCTGGAGCCATTGCAACCCACCACCCCCCACAACCGAAAATTATTTTCCCGTCGCTTTGTGTAAAACTCTTGTGCTTTTCAAACTGTGTAACCACTTCCCTGTCTTGATAAGTTTGCGATTTTATCCTCCGACGTCGATTTAATTGGGAAACAACGTATTGTCTGGACTTGTAAAGTGGGTTGATACATCCTTGTAACGTACAAAAGTGAATAGTTAAAGGATAATAACTTTTACCAGGAAAATTATCATCGCATTAGTCACGGTCCCAGAGTCCAAGGAGCCCGGGCGGCTTGTGTGTACAGGATGAGACAGAAGTCTAAAGTCCAAGGGTTGCGGTGCAGATTTATGAGCCGTCCTGTCATCGGCGGCGACTGGTGTCTAATCTGTCAGAGGATTAGAAAGTTGGGAAGACAGCTTTTAGAATTTTCTAGTTAAAAGATCTTGAGTCTTTCTTGTCATTGTTTTCATTTGGTATCATGTTTAGCTTTCGTTTTATCATTTTACATTTTATTTTAGAACTTTTAATAATTGCAACAATTGCTTCCAAAAGTCTCAATCAGCCTTTTAATCAGTCAATAGTAGAGTAATAAAACTATTTATGATGATTAAAAAATAGGAGTTACCATTAACCGCCACTCTGGGCGAAACAGGTAAAATTTTAGCGTTATTAAAAGAAAGATGACAATATTGTCAACTTGATGTCCCGACATGAAATGCAATACAATAAATTATACTCAAAATATTTTGGGTTCATTTTTATTTCTATTGATTGGTATACTCGTACTGATAACGCGTTAGTTTTCACGTTCCGGCATTGGTGGTGGTGGGAATTGAAGATAACAATACTAAGTAATTGTTTACTATAAATAGAACGTGTATCTTATACGCGTTAACACTTTGTGGCTCATTTGGTTTTGGAACTCAGTGAATAAAAAATGGATTTCTCCTATTAGTTGCATGGGGAAGTTACATGTGGGAAGCTTAGGGGAGCGTCTTTATGGCTAGTTTATTTTATAACGTTAGAAATCCTATGTGAATGTATTTGTGTTATGTGGTATTCAATAAGGTTTGACAAAAAATAATGAAGTTTTTGAGCGTATTTTAGGAACTTGGTGAACATTTTAATTTTGAACATTCAACAATTAATTCTAATATTTGGAAGTAAATGTGTTCAAATAACAGTTTTCCAACTTATAATGCATTGCAATAAGTTATGTATAAGACATACTTGGTGTTCGTTCATGTTTGTATTGTACGTTATTATTGATAACGCGTTAGTTTTCACGTTCCGGTGATTGAAGGAACGAACACTTAGTAGGAGCAGAAACTGCACGTTCTACGCAAGCAGTTTTATTTTTGGGGCTTATTATAAGAGAAACCCCGTTTCTTACTAACAATTGTACAACGCTATTTGTGAGTAGTTGAATTAATGTTCAATGTTCCTTGTGTTAGACACGTATGTTTGTAATGTATTTTATGCCATAATGTTTGAAATTGAATTAGCTGTATGGCACTAGTATTTCCAACTTTCTTGGTAAACTTAATATACAAAGGATATAACGTTGGTAACATTTCTTTACTGACAAGTAGACTGCAATCAATAATTGCACATCGTCATTTAGCCTACTTGAAAATTAACTTATACACAGTTGTTATTTTGTTTTGTGTATTGCATCGCAACTGCTGAAATATCGCAATAGTACTTAACGAAACTTATTCAACATGTTTGCATCTAACGGTAACGGTATAGTCCTAGAAATTGCAATGCTAAACTTCACTGTGGCACATCCCACACATTCCAACAAATTTATAAGAAATAAGTGTTTACACTTTCCCTATTATGTCCCCAAAAGATTTCTTCACAATGAGATCTAATAGCACAGTAAACTTATTTCTAGTTATGCAACTCCGATTGACACAGCTGTGCCTATCCTCTTCTTGGCCATTGTAAACTATTTGCCGGAGAATTATAAAGTTAAAATGTGTTTATTTCCGGATGACACGGCATTTGCGTTGTTAAGACTGGGAGGGGTCTAGGGGCAATCAGAACGTGAGCGTTGTTCCTCGGTGGGCTTAAAGAACCGATTGGTGATCAGAAAGAACGCCATGCAGATGATTGATATGTGTACAAACATCAGAACAAACTTTGATCCAATGAGGTTCTCTGTTGATGATTCTGAAGTATGTGAAGTATTTCAGTGTAGTGTTGCGAAATTCTTGTTCTTGGAGTGCACGTCGTCGAGAACTCAAAGTATGATCACCACATGATGTAAAAGATGAGTTCTAGTGTTGTCTTGTTAAAGAGGTTTTCCATTTCCGGTCGCTGGAATTTTACATGGCGGCTTATTATATGATTATTTATCTTCTCATGTGCTTACGCTGTCGAAATATGGGGATACGAGAGCACAACTTCCAGCTTCGTTGTCCAACCCTAGAAAAGAGCGGCTTTGACGGTTTTTGGAAAACCTACCAGACACTATATTAGAAAAATATTTTTATTATATTTATTTTATATTTTTACACCCTATCCCGCGTATTGTTGGTGTGAGGAAATTCTTGACTTTTAGGCATTGGGTTTTCGCGGCTGCCTATACGTGAAATCAGGACGATTAGCTGTTTAGAGTAGCATTTTTAAACCCTAATGCTGTTTAGCTCTATAATTCGCCACCCGATATAATTAAATATTATAGATTGATTATAAATTTCTTCGGAAACGGATCAAGGAACACAATTCTCTTCCGCACTCCTGCAACGTGACGGAGTTTGTATCAAGCCAAAAATAAGCAAAATTGTTAGACAGCTTGAACCTGTTGTAACCAAAATAAAATACTTTCCGCTTGGTTACATTACGACATATTTTAGATTTACTATCAGTTTTATTATAGGTTTGTTTTAAGGGCGTAATTTATTTATCTTTGTAGGTTTGTTACATTGAACTTTTGAAAAAACAAACAAGGCGTTACTAAGTTATAAATAAACAGAAAACCCTCGAAGAATAAGTATGGTAAAAGAACTTTTCTGGCCCCATCCTCCATTATGCTTTTTTTCCACAAGACCTATAGATTTATTGTATATATATTTCCCAAAAATTCACTGTTTGCTATAAAATGTATGTTAAAAGTATAATGCCTGCATAAAGTACTACTACTTAACCATTAATTATCCTTATCTTAAACGATAAAGTGGTTAAAAACATCATACAGCTTAGCCGGGCTTCCATCAAACTAAAATGTACTGTACATAAATGATGTAACTGATACACATTCCATTGGCTGTTAAAGGAATTAAAAATTTACAACGTGTTTAACTTATACATCTCGAATAATGCAACGATATTTATATTCGTCGGGATCTATTATTATTTGCGTCGGAAGTCGCCATTTAATGACGTTCGGAGAAGTGTTTTAACGTTAATTAAAACGTCAAAACTAAATTATTAACAATGTTTATTGAACCTCTGACAAGCCCAGTAATCGAGTGCCTTACGGGCACACATACTCTTGGTTTGCCACATTACAACGTGTTTAACTTATACGTCTCGAATAATGCAACGATATTTTATATTCGTCGGGATCTATTATTATTTGCGTCGGAAGTCGCCATTTAATGACGTTCGGAGAAGTGTTTTAACGTTAATTAACGTCAAAACTAAATTATTAAAAATGGTTTTTTTAACGTATCGAGTGTTACGGGCAAATACTCTGCACATCTAACAAATGTTTAACTTTTATACATGATGCAACGGATATTTTATATTCGTCGGGATCTATTATTATTTGCGTCGGAAGTCGCCATTTAATGACGTTCGGAGAAGTGTTTTAAAACGTTAATTAAAACGTCAAAACTAAATTATTAACAATGGTTTTATTGAACCTCTGACAAGCCAGTATCGAGTGCCTTACGGGCACACATACTCTTGGTTTGCCACATTACAACGTGTTTAACTTATACGTCTCGAATAATGCAACGATATTTATATTCGTCGGGATCTATTATTATTTGCGTCGGAAGTCGCCATTTAATGACGTTGTTTTAACGACAAGTGTTTAACGTTATAACGAATTAATTGCAAACGATATTTATATTCGTCGGGATCTATTATTATTAACAATGGTTATTGAACCTCTGACAAGCCAGTATCGAGTGCCTTAACGGGCACACATACTTCTTGGTTTGCCACACTTATACATCTCGATTAACGTGCAACGGATATTTATATTCGTCGGGATCGAATAATGCAACGAAGTATGCCATTTAATCGTTCGGGATCTATTATTATAAAAATTGTCGGGGGGCGTGTTTAACTTATACACATGCATAATTATTAATGACGTTCGGGAGATTATTATTTGTGTTTTAAACGTTAATTAACAAAATTTACAACATCGTGTTTAAACTTATACATCTCGAATAATGCAACGATTATTTATATTCGTCGGGATCTATATTATTTGCGTCGGCGTCGGAAGTCGCCATTTAATGACGTTCGGAGAAGTGTTTTAACGTTAATTAAAACGTCAAAACTAAATTATTAACAATGGTTATTGAACCTCTGACAAGCCAGTATCGAGTGCCTTACGGGCACACATACTCTTGTTTTGCCACATTTGATTTAAACATGATGAACATTTGATGAACACGGGATGTTGTGACATATATAATGCTATTAGTCCTTGTGCATGACAACTCCGTCCAAGTCTCCTTTACTCACATATATTCGATGCCCCAATATAGAACAAGCCAATTTCGAGTGCCTTACGTATACATATTTTGTAAACTTTGATTTATTCGCAATAGTATTATAATGCATTAAATGATTTGATTTCGACGTTGGTGTCGTCACAGTCTTTAAATAATGCTCTAAAGGGGGGAGAGCACTATTTGCCTAGTTGAAATCGTAATTTTTTCTGTTGTTCATGCAAAAACCGTATACACGTTTAGCACCAGTTAAATGCTATGGTCATTTACAAATAAATAAACACATCGGGTAATTTTGTGAGATAGTAGTAAATTGTTTTGTAAATCAGTACTCGGTATGTGACATATTTACTTCCGTTAAGTCAAACTATATCTAATGTATTTATTGCTGGTGTGGAGATGATACAGGGTCAGTTTTAAGGAAATATCAATTACATTATCTTTAGGCGTTAGCAGAACAAGGAAATGAGTTAGATGTAGAGGAAGCTATTGTTAACAATTTGAATTTCTTCTTGTTGGCGATATCGCTTCTATGAATCCTACGTCGCCGGCCGGCGTATTGTCTTGGGTTTTGAGAGGGGAGCGGTGAGCGGGGGGAGTTGTCGGGGATGGCAGACTAGGATTTTCCTGGTATGCCATGGTAGGGGTAGTGGTAGGTTTAGGGGAGGTAGTAAGGGAAAGGACACGTCCACCTCTCAGTTAGTTGTTCGCCTCGGTGAAAAGTGGTAACGACCATGTCAGGAAGAATTAGGCATATGACTAAGGATGGACACCTTGTCATCTTGCGAGCGGCAAGAAATTCAACAATGTCGTTTGCGCATATTCCCGCAACGACACATTCAGCACTACCGGCACAGCCTACAAAACGTACTGCACCACCGACAACCAGCAGTAAAAAAACATCAGCACCATGCCTCCAACCTTTGACGAGTTTGAAACCGTCGTCAGCAGCCACGTAAGTTAACATCATTGATATTGTGTCAATTTGTTTGCTTGATTGTGACCAATCACAATTATAAGTTATAAATGGTGATAAATCTTTATTCCACTTCTTTATAGATTAGACGTCGTCTGTCATTGTATTATAATTTTGTATCCACTTTCTCGAATCTTCGTTATACACGTTTGGCGTTCTTAAATTAGCAACCATTTAATCTAAGAGTAAAGTGTATGCGAGTGCATATTATTATTACAAGATTGTACTTATTAGTCTAATAGTTTAGAGAGAAGAAGATGTGACGTGTATATATATATATATATATATTCGACGTAGGACGTAGGATTCATAGATGCGATATCGCCAACAAGAAGAAATTCAAATTGTTAACAATAGCTTCCTCTACATCTAACTCATTTCCTTGTTCTGCTAACGCCTAAAGATAATGTAATTGATATTTCCTTAAAACTGACCCTGTATCATCTCCACACCAGCAATAAATACATTAGATATAGTTTGACTTAACGGAAGTAAATATGTCACATACCGAGTACTGATTTACAAAACAATTTACTACTATCTCACAAAATTACCCGATGTGTTTATATATATATATATATATATATATATATATATATATATATATATATATATATATGAGATTAAAAGTTTAAGGGACAGATGCAATTCAGTTTTTTATGGCATGTAATATTTTTTGCATGATTACATTGTTTACTTTGTGTATTTATTATCTGTATTTCAGTATTATCCATTGATAATTTTATCCGAGATAATGACGCAGTATTATGAACGAATGAATTTAATTAATTAATATTTATACCTCATAGAAACACAGATCACAACATACATACAAAAACATAAATGATCTCCACATGAGCGTAGCCTGCGCTGCGTGTAGAGATGAAGACGCGATCAGCAGCATTAATATATACTGATTAACAGAATAAGTATTATAAAATCTACCAGATAACAACGTCAGAAATCATAATGTAATAATGAATGATTAATAAACAATTACAACAATATTATCACACAAAGAAGTTATTTTTGCATACTAATAATTCGTAGCTCTTTAATCGAAATTATGAATCGGTTAGTGATGTGGGCCGGGAATATTGCCAGTGGGAGGGAACCTATGAAATGGAAAGATTTCCAAAAAATAGGTAATTCATGAAAATTTGTAATTTTGAATGCTTTACCAGTTACAGAACCTTAACACTAGGTCAACTAAGTGAATTCATACATTTTAATCCAAGAATTATCATTCCATGCATTAATTTTCTGTACAGACAATATCCTGGGAATTTATAGAACTAAATAAATGTCGATACGTAAATATTATTAAAAACTCAAGCATTTAAAAATTAAGCCTTTTTAAAGAAATAATTTCATCTTGGAACTCATCTTCAAATATTCTATACCTAAAACATTAAAATAACTACAATTTTTTATAAATCCTCTGTTTATTTGTTTTCCAGATTTACAATTTATAATTGCTAAGCCAATAATTGCCAATATTCCCATTTTGGTATTACCAGTTTTATTTATTTGTAATTTTATTTTATAATATATTTCAGTTTTAAAGTTTGATTTAACCATATCATAATTACTGTTTTTACCTATAGTTTTCAGTTGTTTGAGACTGTTTTTACCTATAATTTTCAGTTTGAGCTATCTTGCGCATTAATCTTAATTTCCCGGGAACTTACGAATTTTTGAAATATTGTTGGCAATATTCCCAGGGAATATCTTCTAGATTTTAAATTCCCGGGAATTTTACATCACTAATGATTGTTTTGATTGGTCGAAATAAGATAAATAAATATTCATTATAATGTCCAGCCAAGGATGCATCAGACAAACTAGAGACATCGTCTCACTTGCTATCTAATTGAGATTAGGCGGTTTTCATTGTTTACTACGTGCAGACTAATGTCTTATTCTGTGAATAGCCCATTATACTTATATCCGGTATTGCAAATATTTGGTTACTTTGTCATTAGTAAATACAGCTGCGTGTCCGGTTGGTACAGGAGCAGTTCGTAAGGAAGTGCCAGAGATATGAACCCATTAGTAGGTCGTTAGCTGGGGCAGGAAATAGCTAGTATTAGAGAAATCTGTTGTTAATTATTTTAGTATTTTTTGGTAAGACATATCACTTCTAAGACTCCTAAGTTGCTGGTCGGCCTATTGTCTTAGTTTGGTGGTGGGGGAGAGGGATTGGTCGGGGGCGGATTTCCCTAGAACTGGCTATTATACATGTAAACCAATGGGAGAGTGGTGAAAGGGGTACCTGGGTGGGGACGCCGAATTTTGGGTTAAGACTTCCAACCACCTTAGTATCTAACCTCGTTAGTCAGCGCTGAAGGGTTGTTGTGTCATTGTGTCCTGGTAAAACATCAGTTATGGATACGGCGGCACCTTACGGTCCTCTGATTAAGATCACGTTACCACCTGTATCACAGTATGCGTCAACAATGCGTAAAGCACAACTGGCGCAGTGTTCCACGATAAGACGTGAAGAACCACCAGCACCTACCCGCCCTTTGATAAAGATCACGTTACCACCTGTATCTCAATATGCGACAACAATGCGTAAAGCACAACTGGTGCAGTGTTCCACGATAAGAAGTAAAGAAACACCAGCACCTACCCGCCCTTTGATTAGTTTGAAAAGATCGTCAGCAGTCACGTAAGTTAACATTTATCGTGTTAATTTGTTTGTTTTTTTTTTTGGTGGTGAATCACTTTTCAAATGTCGATGATTGCTTGACTGATTATGATTATAAAAGTACTCGTACAATTAATTTTTCAACGGTTGTACATCCTTAATTCACTTCAATATTTGTTAACAGCGAATTATTTTTCAAATTCTCAGGTTGTAAATTGAGATATGGATTATCATGTTAATTTTCAGGAATTTATAGAAATACTAGGAATAGATGTTGTTGAAACAATTTTACCTCGCTTTTGATTGGGTTAAATGTTGCATTATCCCTTCTAGCATGTTATTGATACAGATCGTATTAGAAATGAATCAGCAAATATTTCAACCTGAAGTGTAAGTGCTACCTTGGAATAATTTGATCTTCGGCCACGTTACACAGTTTCATGCTTTCGCAATACTATTACATTAATTACTCTTTGTATAATTTTTTTATAATTTCTTTTTCTCTTATTGGTGATTATAAACTACATATTAAATTTATTATCATTTTAATTTTACTGAAACCTAATAGTATTTTAAATATTTAATTAAAATATATATTTTTTTATTAAAATGTGTTATATTCTACCTTAATTGGAACTATTGAATTATGTTCATTAAACATAATAAATGTTGCATTTACTAGGTGAAAAATATATCCAAATGGTTTTAATTTTTTTCGTAGACAATTTTATTGTAATCGTTGTTGCACGGTTTGATAGAACTTAAAAATTTTCGTCTCGCGATAACTTGCGAACTACATCATAGTAAACGATGTAACACAATTCTATTTTATCAACTAATTCACATGCTTTAAGTGTTTCGATACAGGAATTTATGTTTATAAATACATTTTACTGAATACTTTAGTTTTTCACGAACCATCTGATATTAAGGAGTCAGTTCAGTCAAACTTTTCTTTGTATGTTTGTTGACTGGTTTTCATTACTCAATAATCAGCTAAAGCAGGCACCCGATGTAGCAAGCTAGATGATTGTTAAAATAAATTAAACGTGCAAATACATCCATCCGGTTATTCCCGGTATACATGTTTTTTACTTTATATGTAGTTAAGCCATTTTAATATTAACTATTATATTCTTCATTACATATATTTTGTATTCTTTCCTTCCGGGTATAACCTGTTCGATAGAGTGATTTTTGTTGTTGATATTGTTGGTTATCAGTAACAGACATTATTTTTTCTCTGTTATAACAGTTGTTATGATAGTTGTGTCAACACGATAATGTTATATCCGTGCGGGTACGATGTGATTATAATTGCACAGTAAATGTGGGTTTTAAAACACTTTTAACTAATAAAAATGTTTCTATGAGTCATAGGACAATCAGTATTGTTCTTAAAGAATTAGGTATTACTGATATACATAGGATTATTTCCTTTAATCTGAGTTGTTAAAGAGTAATTATTCGGCGTAGTGTATAAGCGGGACACGTGGGTTAAAGAGAGGGGGTCGGTTTATTATTCTAACGCTTTTTCAGTCTCTACAAATTTATTTTGTTTACGGCCGATAATTCACCATTTATTATTACTGGTGGTGGAAGTATGGCTTTGTTTTTTATGTTAATCTTTATATATTTATTATAAAAAGACCTTAAGAGCGGTTCCGGTCCAAATTAGAACCCGTTTATAGAATTTATCTCTTGTTCTGCGTCATATTAAAAACTAATTTTAAATACTTTTACGAAGTGTACGTGTATCTTTTACGTTCAAATAAAAGAATTGCGCAATTGTGACAGGTTCTTGCTGTGATTTTGATTTAATATATTCTGTCCACCTAATAAACCCTTCCTTTGTGGACTTGATTTATAAATTGTTAAAAAACTAAAATATTATCAAAGCGGTACGGTACAGGTATAGGGCTCGTATATTGATTGATAAGGTTTAGTTTGGGCCTTCACAACCTTAAGACCCTGAAGGGTTATTTATGATTGCCGTAACAACAATATAATTTTACACTCTTAAAGAAGCCCATGGAGGTTATGCCAAAACAAGGCGTATTTATTATTTTTGTGGTTGCGATTTGGTCCCTAGTGATTTATGTAATATCCCTTAAAACTGTAGAATGTATTCATACTGTACTGATAATACTGGTGATCATCATTCTATAATATTTATGTCGAGCTACAATACTACACAGACTATATAAGTTTAGTATTGTTCCTCTGAAATTTTGGATCCAAATAATTATGTTGCTGTAAATATGTACTTGAATACTTAAATACCAATTGTTGTCTAGTAATAGTACGCTTGTAATTCACCCACCATTGGTCAAAGTATTTTCAGTCACGAATATTTGGGTTATGTTGTTTTGGTGTAACTGCAACCTTCTACATCGATTAATATTGTTCGCTTAAAATTTTAAGATACTGATATATTTTAGCAGTGAACAATTAATATGAGAAATACAAATTATATTAGTACCAAATTTGAGTTTGATATTAAGGTTGAGATCATTATCATTGCGATATTCAGTTTTCTCTTGAATCAAAAAGTATATATGCAACCGAGTTCGAAGGTTAAACACAAACTAACTGTAGAGGTTTTATAAAGGGCGTTTCTTTAAACTGTAGTTGTTTATTTCTGCTTTTAGTCATATGAAGTAATTTATTTACAACCACTAAAGTTTAGTATATATGACCATAAAGAAACGATATTTACTGGGTTTTGTCGCTTTTCAACGAAACTGCAATCTAAAAATTCATAACTTGGAAACATATGGTCCGATGTAGACAAAATTCTTTACACTATATTTACAATATATATTTATTATTATATATACAAACTATAAATTTAAACGTTTGTTCTTGAGTGGGAAGTTCAGTACGTTCGGCATCGATCACGTTATTTATGTAGCTGTTAAACTTCATTATCTTTGGCATGTATATTGGTAAACCACTATTTATATCGTTTAATTTTTAACGCATATTTCATTCATCAGGTTTTATTTTCTGACGGACGGCTATTTGCTCCTTTGAATGCGGAAACCACCTGAGTGCCGGGACAACACCGCACTGGTAACACTCGTTATTGTAGGTGTACTTTCAAACTCACGCGTCAGTACTTTTTGATCCGAGAGTAGGGTATATTACAGCCTATATTAGAGCACTCTTGTATAGATTCGGTGTAGTAAACACTAAATACTACGTATGCGGTAATGTGTATGAAGACTTATGAATGAAGCAAAATTTGTTAATAACATATCAAGATTGCGTTGGACAATACAATATTTGTGGATGGCTACGACTGCGGCTCGGCTCTCTCGACTCTCCGCACCGCCTGGAGCCATTGCAACCCACCACCACCCACAACCGAAAATTATTTTCCCGTCGCTTTGTGTAAAACTTTTGTGCTTTTCAAACTGTGTAACCACTTCCCTGTCTTGATAAGTTTGCGAGTTTATCCTCCGACGTCGATTTAATTGGGAAACAACGTATTGTCTGGACTTGTAAAGTGGGTTGACACGTCCTTGTAACGTACAAAAGTGAATAGTTAAAGGATAATAACTTTTACCAGGAAAATTATCATCGCATTAGTCACGGTCCCAGAGTCCAAGGAGCCCGGGCGGCTTGTGTGTACAGGATGAGACAGAAGTCTAAAGTCCAAGGGTTGCGGTGCAGATTTATGAGCCGTCCTGTCATCGGCGGCGACTGGTGTCTAATCTGTCAGAGGATTAGAAAGTTGGGAAGACAGCTTTTAGAATTTTCTAGTTAAAAGATCTCGAGTCTTGCCATTGTTTTCATTTGGTATCTTGTTTAGCTTTCGTTTTATAATTTTACATTTTATTTTAGAACTTTTAATAATTGCAACAATTGCTTCCAAAAGTCTCAATCAGCCTTTTAATCAGTCAATAGTAGAGTAATAAAACTATTTATGATGATTAAAAAATAGGAGTTACCATTAACCGCCACTCTGGGCGAAACAGGTAAAATTTTAGCGTACTGTACAAAAGTCCAAGGGTTGCGGTGCAGATTTATGAGCCGTCCTGTCATCGGCGGCGACTGGTGTCTAATCTGTCAGAGGATTAGAAAGTTGGGAAGACAGCTTTTAGAATTTTCTAGTTAAAAGATCTTGAGTCTTTCTTGTCATTGTTTTCATTTGGTATCATGTTTAGCTTTCGTTTTATCATTTTACATTTTATTTTAGAACTTTTAATAATTGCAACAATTGCTTCCAAAAGTCTCAATCAGACTCTTAATCAGTTAATAGTAGATTCTAATAAAACTATTTATAATGGTCAATAAAATAGGAGTTAACCGCCACTCTGGGTGAAATAAATAAAATTTTAGCTTTAGTAAAAGAACGATGACAAGAAATATTTTTACATTTTAAGTTCAACTTGATGTCTTAAAATTTCGAATACAATAAATTATGTTCATAATATTTGGGGTTCGTTTTTATTGCTATTGATTGGTGTACTGGTACTGATAACGCGTTAGTTTTCACGTTCCGGCATTGGTGGTGGTGGGAATTGAAGATAAAAAAATACTAAGTAATGATTTACTATAAATAGAATGTGTATCTGAAAATTTAACAATCAATTGTAACATTTGCTTGAAACGATTTTGTAAATTTAAGAAGGCATGAATATCTTTCGGAGTGATTTTGCTCTTAATCAACTAATGAATGATTCGAATAAAATTCTTATAAAGTCCAGTAAAATAGTATTTACTGTACCATTAACTCTTGCGAAAATAGTTAAAATTTAAGTGTTATTGTAGAAGAATTATCACAGTAAATGTTGGCCGTTTTACGTTCATCAAGAATACTCCAACTTGGAATGAGTTACTAAAAACCTATGTTCGAAAAATGTAGTATACTGTCTTATTTGTATTAAATGCTATACTGGTAATGATAAATCGTTAGTTCACACGTTCCGGCCTGCGTCATGATAGAGATGGAAACTACAATAACTCGTTAACATTCCTTGGGTTTTAATTGATTTTGGGACTCTGTAAATGAAAAAAAACTTGATTTCTCTGACTAAATGGGTGTGGTTAGTGGAATACGTTTTTCGGTCGTTTATCTCACGGTTTTAAAAATGTCATATAAACATTTTTATGCTTTACGGTACTCAATATTGAGAAATATCATCAGTATTTCATGCAAATTTAAGGAGTAGGTGAACAGTTGAAACTTTTCATTTAATAATTGGCTAATTAACATAACTAATCGTATAATAGGAGATAATGAATATATTTATGTTAAAATGTTTTATTAAATACTTGAAAATAAATTATATTTGGTATCTTTAAGAAGTTTTAACTGACCATCTTAATATTAGAAGTGAACAATGATTGGTCATTTGTTGTTATTCAATATTGTTTACTATGACATGGGGACTAACGTCTAATTCTGAAAATAGGTCATAATACTTATATCCGGTATTATAACCAAATATTTGGTTACTTTGTAATTAGTAAATACAGCTGCGTGTCCGGTTGGTACAGGAGCAGTTCGTAAGGAAGTGCCAGAGATATGAACCCATAAGTAGGTTTTAGCTGGGGCAGGAAATAGGTAGTATTTTGTTAATTATTTTAGTATTTTTTGGTAGGACATATCACTTCTAAGACTCCTAAGTTGCCGGTCGGCCTATTGTCTTAGTTTGGTGGTGGGGGAGAGGGATTGGTCGGGGGCGGATTTCCCTAGAACTGGCTATTATGCATGTAAACCAATGGGAGAGTGGTGAAAGGGGTACCTGGGTGGGGACGCCGAATTTTGGGTTAAGACTTCCAACCACCTTAGTATCTAACCTCGTTAGTCAGCGCTGAAGGGTTGTTGTGTCATTGTGTCCTGGTAAAACATCAGTTATGGATACGGCGGCACCTTACGGTCCTCTGATTAAGATCACGTTACCACCTGTATCACAGTATGCGTCAACAATGCGTAAAGCACAACTGGCGCAGTGTTCCACGATAAGACGTGAAGAACCACCAGCACCTACCCGCCCTTTGATAAAGATCACGTTACCACCTGTATCTCAATATGCGACAACAATGCGTAAAGCACAACTGGCGCAGTGTTCCACGATAAGAAGTAAAGAAACACCAGCACCTACCCGCCCTTTGATTAGTTTGAAAAGATCGTCAGCAGTCACGTAAGTTAACATTTGTCGTGTTAATTTGTTTTGTTTGTTTTTTTTTTTTTTTTTTTGTGGTGAATCACTTTTCAAATGTCGATGATTGCTTGACTGATTATGATTATAAAAGTACTCGTAAAATTAATTTTTCAACGGTTGTACATCCCTAATTCACTTCAATATTTGTTAACGGCGAATTATTTTTCAAATTCTCAAGTTGTAAATTGAGATATGGATTATCATGTTAATTTTCAGGAATTTATAGAAATACTAGGAATAGATGTCGAAACAATTTTACCTCACTTTTGATTGGGTTAAACGTCGCGTCATTCCTTCAAGCATGTTATTGATACAGATCGTATTAGGAATGAATCAGCAAATATTTCATCCTGAAGTGTAAAGTGCTACCCTGGAATAATTTGATCTTCGGCCACGTTGCACAGTTTTCATGCTTTCGTAATACTATTATATTTGGCCTTTTTATTCAATAATTTGTATAATTTCTTTTTCTCTGAATAGTGATTATAAACTACATATTAGATTTATTCTCATAATAATTTTACTAAAACCTAATAGTATTGTAAATATTTAATTAAAAGATATGTTTTTAGAACGTTTTATATTTTCTTGTTTAATTGGAAGTATTGAATATCGTTCATTAAACATCATCAGTGTTCCCTTTACTGAGTGAAAAATACATTCAAAGGGGTTTAATTTATTTCCGGGCTGGTAATGATTATAGTAGTATTCGTACAATTAATTTTTGAATGATATTAAATATATAGTCCCTTGCTTTATATGTGTTGGGTATCCGCTTGTCGTGTTAGTATAGTTGTATCCACCTAACCGTATCTTTCGTATAAAAGTTAAATCATCAAATAATTCATCTGAGAATGAAGTGTTTGCCAGCGAGTATATTTTGAAATGATTATTCTTGTTAGTCTAATGGTATAGAAATAAGTAAATGTAACAGATCCATATCAAAGTGAAATTTTAGAACATGAATAATATATTTTTGTTATGGTATATATTATTCACTGCACTCATTGCGTGGTTTTGTTTAAGTATTTATTGTCTGCGTTTTCTATGGGTTTTAAAATTCAATTATTGGAAAAGCATGTACATTTGCGTGTAATTATAAATGTATCTCGGAAATACGTTACATCATAATATGTCAATTGTTTAATACTATTTTTTATTTAGATCACTATAACTAAAATCAAAGTCAAGTACTATTAAACCAATTTCTGTATAGTTTGGTTTTCATTCGTTAAACTTATATAGACATATTTGAGAGTTACAATCAGATTGCCTAACATTGTCTAAGATTTGGGATATGCAGAGTGGGGGCTTATTGAACCATGCAGAACTGATAGATAACCCTAGGCCAAGGTTAGCTGGCGACATTACCCTTCAACAGACGTCATTCCTCACTCGCTATCTAGTGGAGAGTAGAACAACATCTGTAACAACATGTAACAAGACAACAACCTTAACTGTTGTAACGCTAGCTTCAAGTGATGGTCTTCCGTTCCTTTTCTTTTTATATTATTCATTTTGTTCTTAAACGTTGCTTATATTTAAAAATGCAATTTTACGTATAAATGTGTCCGAAGCTGTTTATTGAAATATTGACATGATATAGAGTATAGAGGAATATTTGCTTTAGCGTTGTTAGTAAATTGTGCCTTATTTAAATGCTACTCCACTAAAAGATATATTTAGTATTGACACTCCGTAACATACATTTCTTTGCACTTTTCCTTCATAATAAAAATTTTAATAGTGGCATTTTTAACAGACGCCATTCTACAATTGCATTTTGTTTACTGCGTGGGGTTAATCTCGCAATCTCTTGTAATATGTTATTGAATTTGGGTGGCTGTTCTTCGTCATGGTCTCCCCCACAAGGCAGATAAAATAACCGAGTGGAAAATTACATTTTTGCACTGTTGTCGCCTGCGAGTTTTGGCGGCGCGGCGGCTGCACGCTGTTTGGCAGGCCGGTGACATTGTTAGTTAATCGTATACGGCACTCATATATACGTGACTATGCTGTATGGTCGTATATAAGTTATGACATTTCAACGCTGATATGTATATGTCATCATACCAGCAATCTAACATGCCGCATAATACCATGGCTGTGCTAGTTTAGTTTTTTATATTCATGGATATAGTATATTTTATAAATTTTTTTGTAATTTTTAACGAATTAAAAATATAGATATACTCGGGAAGCGAACACAATTTAGTAGGATCTCAACTTTAGTATCTCCCCGAATTGAATAAGCAGGGTGAATAAGCTCATGTCAACTATATGTAGTGTGCCGGTGTTAAAACTATTAAAAGTTTAGGTAGTTGGTAATATCGATTAATGAGTGTGTGGATGTAATGTTATATTTTATCTGGCCAGCTCTACGTTTGTGCTGTCAGCCACAAGCTTTATAAGAGGATAGGGTAGATGACAGTTCCTCGGCTATCAGTCCGCGAGACCCCACACACTGGGTGTACCCTGCCAGTGTGTGTGTGGACATGGTGGATTATCCCATCTTCAGCTACTTAGTAGCCGGCTGACTTTCTCTTTCTGGCCTTGTATGCAAGTTCACTAGTAAAACATTCCACCGTGTGCCGCTTCTTTTCTAACATTACATCTTCGTGGTTTTATTTTCCAACATTTAGGCGGACTTCAGAACATAATAATTTATAAATATTATAACGTTAAATTTAAATTCTTGGTCGGTGATAAGGTCTGATCGTTATATAATACTCTATCGGAATAGTATAAATAATCCTACTTGTAATAATTTTATTACAAAATATCTCTGTAATGGCATAAGGCTCCATTAAAGTCTTGCTATTTATGAAATAATTTTTGTTCACAGTAAAATCTCATAAAGCAATAAAACTATATTGTGTGAACAAATATTTAAAATATATACAAGCTGACAGATTTGCTGGGTTAGGTGTGAGTAGAGCGGTTGGTATAGGGGTGGATTGGGGGAGGAATCCTCGCGAATGTCCCGGAAGCAACTGCATTAACACCCCTCCCCCCTCCTCCCTCTACCATCGGACCCACCGTGTCTATAAGAGTCTTATTTACAACAACCCGAGCTGACCTTGATCATGCTATGATGTAACAAGTATTACACTATTTGAAGATACAGCCGTCGTTTGTTCAATGTACTTCAAACCTATTTAGTAGTCTTTTTGAGAATATCAATTAACTCAAGTAAAAACGTATTAGGCACAACAAAATACTTACACTCGAATTCTGAAAAATTGAAACAGTTAAAATCTTATCTTTAAAGACCTAACGGACGTAAAGGATCCCGCATACATTGTGGAAGGGTGGTACTTATGTACTGCTTTGGTATTCCAAATGTTATCCTTATTAAGCTAAGAATAACTGTGTTACAACTAATAAAACAAATGAAAAAGAATAGTCATTTATAACAAAGACATGATTGGTAATTAAATTATAAATTTTTGAAAGTTTTCATAGCCGATTAATTTAGAAATGCCTACTGCAAATCTGGGACATATGGGACGATAATTTGAATTAATATTTCTTAAAAATCCAATAAATTTACGACGGACCAATGTTTGATTTTTTATTCGGCTTAGAATAACCGTGTATAAACATATTGTAACCATAACCATAAATGACCTAAACAATTACAAATTTAAATAGAACTCTAAATAGGGCAATGTTTTTCGATGTAAATCTAGTGAATTAATAATTGGGAAACTGGGTTCAAATCTGTTATCCTTTAAAGTATAGAATAGAGGACTTGTACGTAAAAAAATGCAAGCAATGTTGAAATTCGGAAGGTGAGATACAGAACTCAAGCCAGACGTATGAGAGGTCGTTTTATTATAAGCGCCTAACGACAGTACAGTACGCGCGCTGAAGGTTCGGCTCCGAGTCAACCGAGCGGACTATGGCGGGGGACGGGTGGATTGCCCGATATAACAACTGTTCTGCAGACATCCGCCAATGTTTGGCCCGCTGCAGTCTGAATATTTATTGTCCCTGTTCTCCCTCACAGTCGAGTATTCACTGTTGTTAGAAGTGGACAGGTTGTTTAAGTGCGTTATTCACAATTCATTAGTTTTAGTTAGTAGTGATGTGAATGGGCCATAAACTGTACCGGGCAGCGGTGTCGGTGATACATTCCACTTCAGACTAAGTTACGGCTAACCTAAACTATGTATCTGAAAAAAGTTAAATCTAAAATTAACTTCAGTTCATTCAGAAAAAACTTTTCCGCTGGTGAAAGTTTCCTGACTAAAAATTAAAAAAATCCTCACATACAAACTTTTTTATAACACAATTTTGGCACAGTTAATTTTAAAATATATTTTATTGAAGAAAAGTAATAAGACATTGAAACTTAATACATCCATTAGCATTGGCATAAACAGGAAAATAGATCTGCGAAGTTTCAGAATTTTATTTGTACAGGAAGTTGGGCCTAACCATAAGTTGATTGTCGAGCGAGAATTAAACATTGCCGTCCGTGATGGATCATTGGAGAGTCAATTGTTTAATTTGGTTAGTAGGGCAACGGCAGGGCCGAACCTCAGCGCGCGTACTGTACTCTGTGCGGCATGTTCTGTTGTGTCTCTGACCCTACCTGCCAAGTGTGTGGGGTCGAAGACACAGGGCCAAAGCTAGCGGGTAAATGTTGATCGGTAGGATACGACGTAACACTGTTGACAGGTGTACTACACTCAAGCACAAGCTAAGCCTCACATACTGTATCGAGGCGGGTGGGTACACAACTGTCGGTCTCAGTTATTAGCAATTGTTTAATGTTGACAAGCTAAGCCTCACATACTGTATCGAGGCGGGTGGGTACACAACTGTCGGTCTCAGTTATTAGCAATTGTTTAATGTTGACAAGCTAAGCCTCACATACTGTATCGAGGCGGGTGGGTACACAACACTGTCGGTCTCAGTTATTAGCAATTGTTTAATGTTGACAAGCTAAGCCTCACATACTGTATCGAGGCGGGTGGGTACACAACTGTCGGTCTCAGTTATTAGCAATTGTTTAATGTTGACAAGCTAAGCCTCACATACTGTATCGAGGCGGGTGGGTACACAACTGTCGGTCTCAGTTATTAGCAATTGTTTAATGTTGACAAGCTAAGCCTCACATACTGTATCGAGGCGGGTGGGTACACAACTGTCGGTCTCAGTTATTAGCAATTGTTTAATGTTGACAAGCTAAGCCTCACATACTGTATCGAGGCGGGTGGGTACACAACACTGTCGGTCTCAGTTATTAGCAATTGTTTAATGTTGACAAGCTAAGCCTCACATACTGTATCGAGGCGGGTGGGTACACAACTGTCGGTCTCAGTTATTAGCAATTGTTTAATGTTGCATCCAATGCTTTATTTGGTCAATTGTTAATGGCACAACAATTAGATTTTAAGATTAATTTTGTTTTAACACTACCACTCCCAGACGCGAATGTTTCTCTACAGTACGTGTAAATATCATTATCACGAATTTCATGTCATCCTGAGAGATTTAATAATAATTTTTATTTTTGAATATACTTCTTATTTATTATTTTATTGAAATCATGACGCTGAATAAACCTCTTTAGCCATTATGCCTGTTTCCCAGGAGTAAGGAATTCAAAATAGCTGCTTTGTTTTGATACTACTTAAAATACAAGTTTGTATTTTAACATCTAACCAATAACTAAATAACAACTACCTACTCCAAATTATTTAAACATAAATATTAAGTAATATGTACATAAATAATTAGTACTACATATAGAACAGTTTTCAATAATTATAATCTAAAATTAGCCATACATCTTAGTAGTTATTCGTTACGTATTCAGTTGACGAAATAAAAAACGCAGTTTGTGCCAGATAGAGATCGTTAAGTGCCAACATGCATTAAATTTTAGCGTATTATAATTTACTCTACATGTGTTCTACGCAGGCCCGTGCGCATGGGGCGGGGGGGGGGTTTGGGGGTTCAAACCCCCCCCCCCTCGAAGATTGGGATATATCATATTGTTTCCATATATCAGTTTAATTCTAAGTTCTCTCGATGCTCTTGATGTCTGCAATGAGGATGCTTTTCCTAATGTCCATAAAATCTTGAGGGTAATGGCTGTACTACCAGTAACAACTTCGACAAACGAACGCTCTTTCTCAACATTACGCAGGTTGAAAAATTATTTGCGTTCTACCATGAGTGAAAATCGATTGAACGGATTGGCATCACTGAACATTCATCGAGACATTGAAGTAGATGTGAACTCAGTATTAGATGAATTTTTTTTCTGTACCTCGACGCATCAACTTATTGAAAGAGTAGATCACATATGTTTTTATTTGAAAAAGTGTTTATACTTTGTTTAAAGAATGAGTTACAAATGTATTAAAAGTATGTAGTTTTACAATTTTATAATAAACTCATTTTCCATACGTATTAATTTTTAATATATTACTTATTTAAGTTTCTTCTTTTTTATTTCATAAAATAAGTATAGAACCCCCCCCCTAAATAAAATTCTGCGCACGGCCCTGGTTCTACGAATGTGTTCATACAGGGCTCATGTTTCGATATCTAGATAGTTTATAATACAAATCCATACAGGAGAAAGCTTGATTTGAGGAGTGGGGTCGTGGAAAGGAAATTGACAATTTAATTCCTGGTAATACATACATCATAAGTGGCATTGAATAGCATTCATGAGTTAGGGACATTCTCGAGACAAATAACATCGCAGTTTAGTGTTGACCATCCGTATCCCATACCGGTGACTCACTGAGAGTATATAGGCTAGGATAGCTTACGGCGGCGACTCGCCGATAAATGGACGATGATTCACGCCGTGAGTAGGCTACTGACTACGTCACGCCGCGGTTTGTTACAGCATTGGTTGAGAACACTGATATGTTCTTCTGGCGCTCGGTAAGTAGTGTTTACCACGTAGTTGTATATCAAGTAGTGGGTATGGAGTAGTAACTTGTCTCGAGTGTGACACTGTGGCCAGCCCACCAGCTATTTTAACAGTGAAGGCTGCTGCGGTGCAAGCAAGCGTCATTCATGTTGACGCCGCGCCCGCCCTCACCTCGTGTTCATTGTGAGGCCTATGTATTGCTTATGGTGATATACAGATGGGGACAATGCCTTACTGTTCGCCAACAGTAATGAAGTTTGGTGTGGTCATGACCGCTGTCCCATGTCATGATGACCAAGGACCGCTATAAAATAAACGTTTTTTATAGTCCTTACAATTAAAGATTACATTTTTAAGTTAATATTAATAACATTACAAACAAAATGGTATATTGTATTGTTCTGACAACATAGAGTAGAACATGTATTCCTTAAATTCCCAATATTTATCGGACTGCGGACTGGGTTCTCCACAGTAGGAGTGTGACGCGCAATGTAAGTGAGGAGGTGAGTCCTGAGTTAATTGGCTGCACCATTGTTTCACTGCCGGGCTACCTCCTTCTTCGTGTTAATCCCCTTTCTTTGTGTTTATTTTTACAACATTTATTACAGAATTTCCTTAAACTCCAAGTGTTGAAGAAGGTTAGACCTGGGCGCCGAAATAATGAGATTAGGAATTTATACTATTTTTAGTAAGAAAAAGTAATTACAGTCTTAACCCTCCAACTGTTGTTTATCAAAATTTTGATAAACATAACCCTTAGCGGATTGTTGTTCGTCAAAATTTTGATAAACAAACATTCCCTTGCATAATCACTCATAACAGTATATTCCGGCAACGTATCGATTCGATTCATGCACCATTGGATTCGGGGAAAAAAAAGCCTAAGGAATACTATAGTTTTATTCCTCTTTGTATTGTAGTTGCAACGTACCAAGTTCGTAGTTTGGAACGTAAAAGATGTGACCGCCATGTTGTCGATGCCGTCTGAGTTGTTGATGTGACGAGTCGTATTTATTAGTAAGTTTTAGTAGGTTTATTTGTGTTTTAGTGTTGTGTTTAGTGTGGTGAATTGTTAAATATTGCAGTAGTGCAAATAAATATATTTTAGAATAAATAAATTTCTCGAAAATTTTTCGCAAAAGTTTTGAGTAATGACAAAATGAAACTTTTTTCGACTCTTCAAAAAAAAAGTTATGGAATTTATTTTACTACTGCTGTATAGTTTACTTCATTCTGAGTAATAAAATATGCAATATAACATGTATTGAAGTAAAACTGTATTAGTAAAACTTTTATTATCAAACTCTTACATATACACCCTATTTTCACAATTTATGCGCATCGCTGCTTTTTGTTATATAGTGTTATTATAGTTTCATAAATTTGTATAATGCTTATGTGTTTCTGAAACTAGAATAAATTTGACACACAATGGTACTCTCACTTTTATAGTTTTCTTACTATAACTAGGTTTACTAGGTATGGTCCCCCCCCCAAATAAAAAAAAAAAATGTAAATTTTGAATTTCATGGAAAAAAAATTTTAGTAAACATTTTTTTTAAGGCCAAATTTAAATACTAATAATATTATATGTTTAATTCTGAACACAAAAATATATATACTTCTATATATATATATTACTTTTAATTTATATTTTTAATACATTTTTAAAAAAAACCCTTGCACGAGGCTCGAAAACATGCCGCCACTACAGGAAAAAATGACTGCCAGTTGGAGGGTTAAGAGAAAGACTTGATTGTGCAATCTATAGGCGAATAACCCCTATAGTGCACCATTAGGAACAGCAGTTTACATTGTTCAAAATTATAATGTTAGTTACCGATTTAATATTCCAACAAATATTCTGAAGAAAAGGTTTCGAAATGTTTATTTTTCTATTTGTAAAGTAATTGGGGCTTGTTGAATAATGTATCTCGTAATATAAGTGAAATTATAGATTGAACAGTGAAAATGCTTATAAAATATGTGTTTACAAGATATATTTACTTTGGTTTTGTACTGTTTTTAGTTGATCAGATTTGTTAAAATTTAAACAGCTGATTTCGTCGTGTGCCCACCTTAACTGTGCTTCCATATAATGACAGTTGATAATTTACCTGTATAAGCAACAACTATTTAAACCGGACACTCCAGTTAAAGTGAAAAACACACATTTATGTAACGTATAAGTTATATTAAATTAACTTAAAGTTTTATACAAGTGTCAGTTTAGTATTTTATAACTGTGCATGATAAACCTGTGCGCACAGCCGACGAACCGTATGATGTCGTCTGTAGCTGAGATGGGAGAGGAGCAGCAGACGCACTTAGAGAAATGAACCCATAAAACAGTGGTGCGGTGGACGCTATACAACCGTAACCATATGTACCAGCCATGTCTGGTCTCTGGTCTACAAACTGAGCTAGTTAATTTGTTTACTGGTTCAAACCCCTTAGGAGGAAGATATTGCGGTTGCGATGTTACATTTGTGTATAATAATTCACAGTCGTATTTAGAAAATCGCATTTAAACAGAATATTTTTCACAAACGACCGTTAGTTTTATCCTCAACATAATGTTACACTTCATAGAATTATGTAAAGAGTATCATTTTAAGACCAGGGTTTTCTTCTAAAACGCATGTAATAGTGTCGAACCGCTAGGCACTCAGGGGGACACAACGGCAGGCGCGAATGCTAGGAGAGAATATGTCGAAAGGCACTCGGCAACTGGGACAAGGTGAAATCTTAGCCTCCAGCGACCTCTTTCTTCCCGTCCATTTTGTGCTCTACCGTATCCTGGTCCGCATTTCCCCTCTGTTGTTTAACTACTGGGTGATACTTATTTCCTTCCCATCTAGTAAGTTGTGCTCTACCGTATCCTGGTCCGCATTTCCCCTCTGTTGTTTAACTACTGGGTGATACTTATTTTCCTTCCCACCCAGTTCTGCTCCATCGTATCCTGGTCCGCATTTCCCCTCTGTTGTTTAACTACTGGGTGATACTTATTTTCCTTCCCACCCAGTTCTGCTCCATCGTATCCTGGTCCGCATTTCCCCTCTGTCGTTTAACTACTGGGTGATACTTATTTTCCTTCCCACCCAGTTCTGCTCCATCGTATCCTGGTCCGCATTTCCCCTCTGTTGTTTAACTACTGGGTGATACTTATTTTCCTTCCCACCCAGTTCTGCTCCATCGTATCCTGTTCCGCATTTCCCCTCTGTTGTTTAACTACTGGGTGATACTTATTTTCCTTCCCATCTAGTAAGTTGTGCTCTACCGTATCCTGGTCCGCATTTCCCCTCTGTTTAACTACTGGGTAATACTTATTTTCCTTCCCATCTAGTAAGTTGTGCTCTACCGTATCCTAGTCCGCATTCCCCCTCTATTGTTTAACTACTGGGCGATACTTATTTTCCTTCTAATCTAGTAATTTGTGCTCTACCGTATCCTAGTCCGCATTCCCCCTCTATTGTTTAACTACTGGTTGATACTTATTTTCCTTCCCATCCAGTTCTGCTCCATCGTATCCTGGTCCGCATTTCCCCTCTCGTTTAACTACGGTACTGAACGATACTTTACTTTCCTTCCGATTAAGTAAGTTATGCTCTCTACCGTATCCTAGTCCGCATTTCCCCTCTGTTCCTCTATATTTAATTCTATTTTCCTTCCCACCCAATTTGTCTTGTTTACAATATTGGGAATGATTACTTATAGCTAATCATATGAGTTGTAATAGATAACAGCTTATTTCAGTGCAATACAGTGAAATATATGCAGAGAAATGATATACCGATTGGAATGTAGATATAACTCAAGTAAACTCAATAATATATATAACTTTGGGAAACTTGGAGTGTTTTAGAATTATTATACGAATTAATAAGTTTTGGTCGCTTAAGAGCAAGCAATAAGAACTTTGCTGATTGGAACTGTACACTGTACAAAGGGTACACGTCGACAATTAAACCCAGACAGACTGTTTGCTGTACAGTAGTCCAGCCAGATATACAATACGGACTGGGTTGACCCACTTCGGTGCTGTTTGGAGCTGTGTGCTCCAATTCGTAAATATATCAATACTTTTACACAAACACAATTAGTAAATTAATCGTTCTTTCATATTTTGACAACGGAGAGGTATTATAATTCGTATTCACGCTTTTGTTTGTGACAATGTTTAAAACATAACACTATAACTTATTGAAATTGTAGTTATGCATATTTAGTTGTAATCATTGTTTATCATCTGAAAGTCTACCCCAGTGTTCATGATTGTGGAGCTCTATAATCACTCGTATTTAGGTTCCTATATTTTGTTTAAAACATTTACTTAATTGTTGAATATATGCAGATCACACCATTAATTATTTTCTTGTTCCGTTAGTGAAATAAATAGACTTGCGATTCCAAGTAATTCATGATCGGACATTACCAAATAGCCCATATCGAAGTAAAAAAGTACTTACTCTCGAAAATCTGCCACTTTGAATGTAATACATTATATACCAATAGACAGTAAAATAGAATACACATATAATATAAGCAATACAAATATACAATATTTATTACTACTAGATTTAAGATTTACCATGCATTTAAAAATCTAAAAATTCTAACGTCGCGCCGCGCCGTTTAAAAAAAATGTTGGCATAGAACGCAATGTAAAGTTAAACATTCGATAATTCTGAACTAGATACTTCGAGTTAGTACACATTGACTAAGCGAAAGAGCTCCTGTCTGTATACTGGGTTCTGTTAAATCAGTCATTTGTCAGTGAAATGAGTGCTAGCGTAATCTCTAATAAAACGTGAGTATCAGTATCAGTCTCAGTAGTAGTAGTAGTAGTGAAGAGGTAACGATTACAGCAGAGCAGCCGGCGACGGTGGCGGCACGGTACGGGTCGAGCCGGCAGCTTCCCGGACTTCACAGTGACGTCATGCTACGTCACGTGTCCACGCTACTCCGCGCCGCTCCATTAATTATAGCTCTAATACGTCCTTCGGCGCGAGTCGCAACAGTGTGCGCAGCGCGAGTATTCTCACTCTGATATGGTCTCGGCCAGGGCGAGAAATGAGCTCGGTATGGAACAACTCCGAAGCTAGTCTGCATTCAATTGTCCGACTCGCTTTGAAATCGATTTGGATTATTTCACTGATATTTGTTATGGATTTTTTGCCTAATAATAATCGTTATACAAAATAACAGAAAACGTGCAGAAAGTCGGATACCTGTTTCTAACTCCTCGTGCGTTCCCCTACTCTATTTTACGACAACTACATAAGCTGTATTGGTCCTTAATATGATGTCTTTCCTCTAATTGCTTTAGCTTGTTTAAACACCACATTGTATGTGAAATGTGTACACAACACTGTGATTCCGAATTGTTTTCTGCAAACCCTAAGCTAAGATATTTAATGGATGCTAATTTGGTTATTGCACGAATGTATTAGATGACTGTTGCATGTAACACCCTTTGTTGTGGCCTTGTTAATGACTGTCGGTGGTGTGTTTCAGCGTGGACCGAGATCGCATGCGGGAGAAGGAGCGCCAGGCCCGCGCGCAGATGTCCTCGGCCGCTGAGCGCGAGGCAGATGCTGCAGGCCCTCTGTTCGGCGGTCCTATCAGGGTAAGTGCCACCATGGTCTTAGTGTGTCCAGCATATCCTGAAGAGTACATCTCAAAAATATGTTTGTGGAACAAAGATAGAAACTGAATGTTCTGCGAGCCAGTAAACAGTAGAACATGTAGCCCAGCAGTATTAATCGTTCTTCCAAAACAACTTATTCGCTACCAAGTACATTGTAATTTAAATCTTCAAGTCCCCATGGACTTATGTAAAGAATTTTAACTCTTACTTGTATAATTATGATATGAATCGTTCATGTTTACTCAGTAATAACTTCTCCCTCTTGTGGTAACACCAACTTCTGACCAATAATTAATTAGTTGTCCTAAAATATGCTATTGCATTTTTATTGCAGACCACAGCTGACACATTAATGTATAACTGAAAATAGTTTTAAGAGATAAAAAGTTTATTTTTTAAATGTCCCAAATTTAAGTAAATGGATATAAGTAATATTTAATTTTGTTATCAGTTATTATTATTTTCAATAGAATAAATTAATAATAACATTTAAACACGGAATATAACATACTTCAATTTGTCGTGTAATTTCAATTTGTCTGAAATTCAGATACGGATAAATGACTTGTAACTATAATTTACTATTACGCTATAGAGTGTTATATCTGATTATTTTGATAAAGTCTTTAAAAGACATGCCTGGAATAGATATCAAATTACAGAGGAATGTTGCACAGTGAGATGTAACATAATTATGCATGCTTAACAAGAAATTGTGTTAGATGCATGTTAACCACCACTGTCACGTCGAGATTGACGTAAAATAGATATCTAAGTACTGAGGACTACTGCACACAGTGCCGTGTATTAGTCATCATCAAGATCTAATCCAGATATAATATTTTGTATGTCTATATACTTGTAAAGACACTAACATTAGTTTTTCAACTGTCCATGGAATGAATCGGTTGAAACTCTGTAGCAGCACAGACGGTAGTAGTGGCAGGATCGTGGTGGTGTTAACTGAATCAGTTTGTTCACAACCCGCCCTGTGTTCTTGTTAATAGAATTGTATCGTTCGATATATATTTTTACAAGAGTTAAAAATACTCCATATGTAAACAAGGTGTTTTTAAAATAGATATAGCTTTATATAAATATTCTAAGTTTTCAACGACAACTTTTATTTTATGTAGCTGTCAGACATGCTCATTCTAATTTTATGACTTTTGGTAGCTTAACTTATTGATATTCTTTACCGACTCATTTTCAATTCTTTACTCATTATCAGAACACGGTTCTTTTGTATCGTAAATGCCAAAAACTGGTTTATTTTATAATTTATTTATTGAAATTATTTTGATTATTACATTTTTTTTTATTAACGGAGTTGCTTAACGTGAATGATACAGCAACAGTAATTGGAGCCTTGGTGTGTATTATTATTTTGATACTAGGATGAACCAAATGGCATTACGTTAGCATTTACATGTAACGCCGCTGCGACGGGTACTCGTATTTGTGCGTGCGGCTGTGACAGATAATAAATATACTCACATCTGGCCAGTATACACCCTGTTCAATTTTTTTCTCACATTTAACTCCAAGTTCGCCATTCTACACTCATATGGGAAGAACGAGTACTAGGGTTGGGGGGGGGTGTTGGTGTTGAAAGTGAATGTGTGTGCAGATACACCGGAGTGGTTATACAGTACAGTCTGTGTTTTCATATCAGTAATTGCGCACAGTGGGCAGGTGAGTGGGGTGGGTCTGGTGGTGAGGGGATGGGTGGGTTTAATTAGCAGTAGTAAGCTGAAACTCGCTCGGCTCGCTGCTGTATCAATTAGTGAGTTCAAAGAAACGCAGCCATTCACCCGGCCTCAGCCACGACCATACCGGTTGGTGGAGGCTCCTTCTTAACAAAAATCTTTAACGTCACATTCAGATATAGAGTTTTTATTTTGCCGTTTTATCAGTTTTTGTGACATATTTTAGTATAATTATTAGAAATATACACCAGAAAGCTACATGAGAAGTGTAGTATATGTTATAACGATAACTGACATATATAACAACGAAGCTGTGTAGTTCCGAATGTTATATCAGAGGTGTAGTATCTGTTTATGATGTTGATGAACGATAACTGACAGATATAACAATGAAGTGGTGTAGTTCCGAATGTTATATCAGAGGTGTAGTATCTGTGATGATGTTGATGAACGATAAACTGACAGATATAACAATGAAGTGGTGAAGTTCCGAAATGTTATATCAGAGGTGTAGAATCTGTGATGATGTTGATGAACGATAACTGACAGATATAACAATGAAGTGATGTAGTTCCGAATGTTATATCAGAGGTGTAGTATCTGTGATGATGTTGATGAACGATAACTGACAGATATAACAATGAAGTGGTGTAGTTCCGAATGTTATATCAGAGGTGTAGTATCTGTGATGATGTTGATGAACGATAACTGACAGATATAACAATGAAGTGGTGAAGTTCCGAATGTTATATCAGAGGTGTAGAATCTGTGATGATGTTGATGAACGATAACTGACAGATATAACAATGAAGTGTTGTAGTTCCGAATGTTCTGTACGAATGTAATATAATTGTGGTCGTCCTCGCGAGCTGGGCGGTATTATTGAAGGATTTAAAATGAGCGTGATATAAAGCCACCTGTTGCACTGCCCTCCCTCCCATTCAACCCAGAGTCCGCACTACAGCGACTCAGCGTGGCGCGGGGCGTAACTTCACCTTGCAGAATGCGTGTTGATTACAAGGCGCATTAATAACTTAATTACTCGCCGCTTCCGCTCGTTAGTTGCTACTTACTGGTGTGCGCAATACGATCCATTGAGATTGTTAGGTAAAATTCTGTTGCGTTAGGCGCACCATGAACTCTTGGCGTGGTCAGCCAATACCGACAATAAAGCTAGAATTAATCAAACCTTTTTTTATATTTTGAATGTACGCGGTTCTCGTTTGTCAGGTCTAATCTTTAACTTTGTTGACTCAGCGGAATATTTCCACAAAACGAGGGCGTTTCTTAGAATTAAAATTGCTGTTTTAGAATCTACTGATATATTTGTTTACAGCTAGAAGTGAAACTTTACCTTCTAATAAATGTGGCATCATGCAGGCGGGATATTCAGTCTTATGGGTATGCACACATATACACACATACACGAATATTGATTGCTGTGTAACATTATCCAAAACAATGTTTGTGATTCGTCCTTATTATATACAGTATTAATGAGGACGATGTAAAATAAGGCAGATTCTGTAAATGAATCTATTTGGCTCGAAATCAATTAACATTGTTCTAGTCTGTATCGTTGAAGTTTTAACTAATATTTTCGTTAAGATCAATACGATACATGTAAATATCAAAGTGATTGACCATTAGCATTAACCAACTTATACCTAAATGAAAAGTACGGTGTAGTTTGTAATAGTTTTCGTAATATATCCTAATACTAATAACGCTATCAAAGTTACAAATTTACTCTGGTTTACAAATTTATTAACTTAATCATAATTTTTCATTAATAAGTTTCATTAATGAGTTATAAGTAAATCGAAATATAGTAGGCAAAGAAAACGTTTTTTACTCACGTATAATGAAAAAAGTTTATCATACAAATTTCAGTTTAAAATTTTGTTGCGGAATTAGTCCAAGAGATTTTTGAAATCTGCAGAAATATACCATTGTGTACATCTAGTCGTATTTATTTAGATGTGTACTGTCTTAAAATAATAAATCCTAACAAGTTATTGTTGCCTTATTTCTTGGGACCATTTTTTATTGATCTGGTTCCGTATAGTATTATAGTGAATTTATATAATACTGTTGTTATTCATTTCCGTGTACAGTGAACGGGCGAAGATTTGACAGATTAGCGCGGCGCGTCTCACAAAGTGTGTTGTGTGTAGGCCTTGTAGTGAGAGAGATTGTAACCCCACCCCCACCA